>NW_027638072.1:0-51861 GCF_951216825.1 Electrona antarctica | reverse complement strand
GGGCTGATGCTGATATTGGGCTGATGCTGATATTGGGCTGATGCTGATATTGGGCTGATGCTGATATTGGGCTGATGCTGATATTGGGCTGATGCTGATATTGGGCTGATGCTGATATTGGGCTGATGCTGATATTGGGCTGATGCTGATATTGGGCTGATGCTGATATTGGGCTGATGCTGATATTGGGCTGATGCTGATATTGGGCTGATGCTGATATTGGGCTGATGCTGATATTGGGCTGATGCTGATATTGGGCTGATGCTGATATTGGGCTGATGCTGATATTGGGCTGATGCTGATATTGGGCTGATGCTGATATTGGGCTGATGCTGATATTGGGCTGATGCTGATATTGGGCTGATGCTGATATTGGGCTGATGCTGATATTGGGCTGATGCTGATATTGGGCTGATGATGCTGATATTGGGCTGATGCTGATATTGGGCTGATGCTGATATTGGGCTGATGCTGATATTGGGCTGATGCTGATATTGGGCTGATGCTGATATTGGGCTGATGCTGATATTGGGCTGATGCTGATATTGGGCTGATGCTGATATTGGGCTGATGCTGATATTGGGCTGATGCTGATATTGGGCTGATGCTGATATTGGGCTGATGCTGATATTGGGCTGATGCTGATATTGGGCTGATGCTGATATTGGGCTGATGCTGATATTGGGCTGATGCTGATATTGGGCTGATGCTGATATTGGGCTGATGCTGATATTGGGCTGATGCTGATATTGGGCTGATGCTGATATTGGGCTGATGCTGATATTGGGCTGATGCTGATATTGGGCTGATGCTGATATTGGGCTGATGCTGATATTGGGCTGATGCTGATATTGGGCTGATGCTGATATTGGGCTGATGCTGATATTGGGCTGATGCTGATATTGGGCTGATGCTGATATTGGAAACCTTGTCTGAACCCCTCCATCCTTCCTGTAGCTGCTCAGACTCTGCTTCTCTGCCCCCAGCCAAGCTTATAGGCCTGCAGAGTGTCTAGTTTTGAAGATACAGACTCTGCTAAGCAAAAGTGAACAGGGCCAAACTGGGCTTATTTCGCTGTGAAAGTGACATTTAGGCACGGAGTTGGAAAACCTTGTCTGAACCCCTCCATCCTTCCTGTAGCTGCTCAGACTCTGCTTCTCTGCCCCCAGCCAAGCTTATAGGCCTGCAGAGTGTCTAGTTTTGAAGATACAGACTCTGCTAAGCAAAAGTGAACAGGGCCAAACTGGGCTTATTTCGCTGTGAAAGTGACATTTAGGCACGGAGTTGGAAAACCTTGTCTGAACCCCTCCATCCTTCCTGTAGCTGCTCAGACTCTGCTTCTCTGCCCCCAGCCAAGCTTATAGGCCTGCAGAGTGTCTAGTTTTGAAGATACAGACTCTGCTAAGCAAAAGTGAACAGGGCCAAACTGGGCTTATTTCGCTGTGAAAGTGACATTTAGGCACGGAGTTGGAAAACCTTGTCTGAACCCCTCCATCCTTCCTGTAGCTGCTCAGACTCTGCTTCTCTGCCCCCAGCCAAGCTTATAGGCCTGCAGAGTGTCTAGTTTTGAAGATACAGACTCTGCTAAGCAAAAGTGAACAGGGCCAAACTGGGCTTATTTCGCTGTGAAAGTGACATTTAGGCACGGAGTTGGAAAACCTTGTCTGAACCCCTCCATCCTTCCTGTAGCTGCTCAGACTCTGCTTCTCTGCCCCCAGCCAAGCTTATAGGCCTGCAGAGTGTCTAGTTTTGAAGATACAGACTCTGCTAAGCAAAAGTGAACAGGGCCAAACTGGGCTTATTTCGCTGTGAAAGTGACATTTAGGCACGGAGTTGGAAAACCTTGTCTGAACCCCTCCATCCTTCCTGTAGCTGCTCAGACTCTGCTTCTCTGCCCCCAGCCAAGCTTATAGGCCTGCAGAGTGTCTAGTTTTGAAGATACAGACTCTGCTAAGCAAAAGTGAACAGGGCCAAACTGGGCTTATTTCGCTGTGAAAGTGACATTTAGGCACGGAGTTGGAAAACCTTGTCTGAACCCCTCCATCCTTCCTGTAGCTGCTCAGACTCTGCTTCTCTGCCCCCAGCCAAGCTTATAGGCCTGCAGAGTGTCTAGTTTTGAAGATACAGACTCTGCTAAGCAAAAGTGAACAGGGCCAAACTGGGCTTATTTCGCTGTGAAAGTGACATTTAGGCACGGAGTTGGAAAACCTTGTCTGAACCCCTCCATCCTTCCTGTAGCTGCTCAGACTCTGCTTCTCTGCCCCCAGCCAAGCTTATAGGCCTGCAGAGTGTCTAGTTTGAAGATACAGACTCTGCTAAGCAAAAGTGAACAGGGCCAAACTGGGCTTATTTCGCTGTGAAAGTGACATTTAGGCACGGAGTTGGAAAACCTTGTCTGAACCCCTCCATCCTTCCTGTAGCTGCTCAGACTCTGCTTCTCTGCCCCCAGCCAAGCTTATAGGCCTGCAGAGTGTCTAGTTTTGAAGATACAGACTCTGCTAAGCAAAAGTGAACAGGGCCAAACTGGGCTTATTTCGCTGTGAAAGTGACATTTAGGCACGGAGTTGGAAAACCTTGTCTGAACCCCTCCATCCTTCCTGTAGCTGCTCAGACTCTGCTTCTCTGCCCCCAGCCAAGCTTATAGGCCTGCAGAGTGTCTAGTTTTGAAGATACAGACTCTGCTAAGCAAAAGTGAACAGGGCCAAACTGGGCTTATTTCGCTGTGAAAGTGACATCGAAATTTCACAGCGAAATAAGCCCAGTTTGGCCCTGTTCACTTTTGCTTAGCAGAGTCTGTATCTTCAAAACTAGACACTCTGCAGGCCTATAAGCTTGGCTGGGGGCAGAGAAGCAGAGTCTGAGCAGCTACAGGAAGGATGGAGGGGTTCAGACAAGGTTTTCCAACTCCGTGCCTAAATGTCACTTTCACAGCGAAATAAGCCCAGTTTGGCCCTGTTCACTTTTGCTTAGCAGAGTCTGTATCTTCAAAACTAGACACTCTGCAGGCCTATAAGCTTGGCTGGGGGCAGAGAAGCAGAGTCTGAGCAGCTACAGGAAGGATGGAGGGGTTCAGACAAGGTTTTCCAACTCCGTGCCTAAATGTCACTTTCACAGCGAAATAAGCCCAGTTTGGCCCTGTTCACTTTTGCTTAGCAGAGTCTGTATCTTCAAAACTAGACACTCTGCAGGCCTATAAGCTTGGCTGGGGGCAGAGAAGCAGAGTCTGAGCAGCTACAGGAAGGATGGAGGGGTTCAGACAAGGTTTTCCAACTCCGTGCCTAAATGTCACTTTCACAGCGAAATAAGCCCAGTTTGGCCCTGTTCACTTTTGCTTAGCAGAGTCTGTATCTTCAAAACTAGACACTCTGCAGGCCTATAAGCTTGGCTGGGGGCAGAGAAGCAGAGTCTGAGCAGCTACAGGAAGGATGGAGGGGTTCAGACAAGGTTTTCCAACTCCGTGCCTAAATGTCACTTTCACAGCGAAATAAGCCCAGTTTGGCCCTGTTCACTTTTGCTTAGCAGAGTCTGTATCTTCAAAACTAGACACTCTGCAGGCCTATAAGCTTGGCTGGGGGCAGAGAAGCAGAGTCTGAGCAGCTACAGGAAGGATGGAGGGGTTCAGACAAGGTTTTCCAACTCCGTGCCTAAATGTCACTTTCACAGCGAAATAAGCCCAGTTTGGCCCTGTTCACTTTTGCTTAGCAGAGTCTGTATCTTCAAAAACACACTCTGCAGGCCTATAAGCTTGGCTGGGGGCAGAGAAGCAGAGTCTGAGCAGCTACAGGAAGGATGGAGGGGTTCAGACAAGGTTTTCCAACTCCGTGCCTAAATGTCACTTTCACAGCGAAATAAGCCCAGTTTGGCCCTGTTCACTTTTGCTTAGCAGAGTCTGTATCTTCAAAACTAGACACTCTGCAGGCCTATAAGCTTGGCTGGGGGCAGAGAAGCAGAGTCTGAGCAGCTACAGGAAGGATGGAGGGGTTCAGACAAGGTTTTCCAACTCCGTGCCTAAATGTCACTTTCACAGCGAAATAAGCCCAGTTTGGCCCTGTTCACTTTTGCTTAGCAGAGTCTGTATCTTCAAAACTAGACACTCTGCAGGCCTATAAGCTTGGCTGGGGGCAGAGAAGCAGAGTCTGAGCAGCTACAGGAAGGATGGAGGGGTTCAGACAAGGTTTTCCAACTCCGTGCCTAAATGTCACTTTCACAGCGAAATAAGCCCAGTTTGGCCCTGTTCACTTTTGCTTAGCAGAGTCTGTATCTTCAAAACTAGACACTCTGCAGGCCTATAAGCTTGGCTGGGGGCAGAGAAGCAGAGTCTGAGCAGCTACAGGAAGGATGGAGGGGTTCAGACAAGGTTTTCCAACTCCGTGCCTAAATGTCACTTTCACAGCGAAATAAGCCCAGTTTGGCCCTGTTCACTTTTGCTTAGCAGAGTCTGTATCTTCAAAACTAGACACTCTGCAGGCCTATAAGCTTGGCTGGGGGCAGAGAAGCAGAGTCTGAGCAGCTACAGGAAGGATGGAGGGGTTCAGACAAGGTTTTCCAACTCCGTGCCTAAATGTCACTTTCACAGCGAAATAAGCCCAGTTTGGCCCTGTTCACTTTTGCTTAGCAGAGTCTGTATCTTCAAAACTAGACACTCTGCAGGCCTATAAGCTTGGCTGGGGGCAGAGAAGCAGAGTCTGAGCAGCTACAGGAAGGATGGAGGGGTTCAGACAAGGTTTTCCAACTCCGTGCCTAAATGTCACTTTCACAGCGAAATAAGCCCAGTTTGGCCCTGTTCACTTTTGCTTAGCAGAGTCTGTATCTTCAAAACTAGACACTCTGCAGGCCTATAAGCTTGGCTGGGGGCAGAGAAGCAGAGTCTGAGCAGCTACAGGAAGGATGGAGGGGTTCAGACAAGGTTTTCCAACTCCGTGCCTAAATGTCACTTTCACAGCGAAATAAGCCCAGTTTGGCCCTGTTCACTTTTGCTTAGCAGAGTCTGTATCTTCAAAACTAGACACTCTGCAGGCCTATAAGCTTGGCTGGGGGCAGAGAAGCAGAGTCTGAGCAGCTACAGGAAGGATGGAGGGGTTCAGACAAGGTTTTCCAACTCCGTGCCTAAATGTCACTTTCACAGCGAAATAAGCCCAGTTTGGCCCTGTTCACTTTTGCTTAGCAGAGTCTGTATCTTCAAAACTAGACACTCTGCAGGCCTATAAGCCTGGCTGGGGGCAGAGAAGCAGAGTCTGAGCAGCTACAGGAAGGATGGAGGGGTTCAGACAAGGTTTTCCAACTCCGTGCCTAAATGTCACTTTCACAGCGAAATAAGCCCAGTTTGGCCCTGTTCACTTTTGCTTAGCAGAGTCTGTATCTTCAAAACTAGACACTCTGCAGGCCTATAAGCTTGGCTGGGGGCAGAGAAGCAGAGTCTGAGCAGCTACAGGAAGGATGGAGGGGTTCAGACAAGGTTTTCCAACTCCGTGCCTAAATGTCACTTTCACAGCGAAATAAGCCCAGTTTGGCCCTGTTCACTTTTGCTTAGCAGAGTCTGTATCTTCAAAACTAGACACTCTGCAGGCCTATAAGCTTGGCTGGGGGCAGAGAAGCAGAGTCTGAGCAGCTACAGGAAGGATGGAGGGGTTCAGACAAGGTTTTCCAACTCCGTGCCTAAATGTCACTTTCACAGCGAAATAAGCCCAGTTTGGCCCTGTTCACTTTTGCTTAGCAGAGTCTGTATCTTCAAAACTAGACACTCTGCAGGCCTATAAGCTTGGCTGGGGGCAGAGAAGCAGAGTCTGAGCAGCTACAGGAAGGATGGAGGGGTTCAGACAAGGTTTTCCAAGTCCGTGCCTAAATGTCACTTTCACAGCGAAATAAGCCCAGTTTGGCCCTGTTCACTTTTGCTTAGCAGAGTCTGTATCTTCAAAACTAGACACTCTGCAGGCCTATATCAGCCCAATATCAATATCAGCCCAATATCAATATCAGCCCAATATCAGCATCAGCCCAATATCAGCATCAGCCCAATATCAGCATCAGCCCAATATCAGCATCAGCCCAATATCAGCATCAGCCCAATATCAGCATCAGCCCAATATCAGCATCAGCCCAATATCAGCATCAGCCCAATATCAGCATCAGCCCAATATCAGCATCAGCCCAATATCAGCATCAGCCCAATATCAGCATCAGCCCAATATCAGCATCAGCCCAATATCAGCATCAGCCCAATATCAGCATCAGCCCAATATCAGCATCAGCCCAATATCAGCATCAGCCCAATATCAGCATCAGCCCAATATCAGCATCAGCCCAATATCAGCATCAGCCCAATATCAGCATCAGCCCAATATCAGCATCAGCCCAATATCAGCATCAGCCCAATATCAGCATCAGCCCAATATCAGCATCAGCCCAATATCAGCATCAGCCCAATATCAGCATCAGCCCAATATCAGCATCAGCCCAATATCAGCATCAGCCCAATATCAGCATCAGCCCAATATCAGCATCAGCCCAATATCAGCATCAGCCCAATATCAGCATCAGCCCAATATCAGCATCAGCCCAATATCAGCATCAGCCCAATATCAGCATCAGCCCAATATCAGCATCAGCCCAATATCAGCATCAGCCCAATATCAGCATCAGCCCAATATCAGCATCAGCCCAATATCAGCATCAGCCCAATATCAGCATCAGCCCAATATCAGCATCAGCCCAATATCAGCATCAGCCCAATATCAGCATCAGCCCAATATCAGCATCAGCCCAATATCAGCATCAGCCCAATATCAGCATCAGCCCAATATCAGCATCAGCCCAATATCAGCATCAGCCCAATATCAGCATCAGCCCAATATCAGCATCAGCCCAATATCAGCATCAGCCCAATATCAGCATCAGCCCAATATCAGCATCAGCCCAATATCAGCATCAGCCCAATATCAGCATCAGCCCAATATCAGCATCAGCCCAATATCAGCATCAGCCCAATATCAGCATCAGCCCAATATCAGCATCAGCCCAATATCAGCATCAGCCCAATATCAGCATCAGCCCAATATCAGCATCAGCCCAATATCAGCATCAGCCCAATATCAGCATCAGCCCAATATCAGCATCAGCCCAATATCAGCATCAGCCCAATATCAGCATCAGCCCAATATCAGCATCAGCCCAATATCAGCATCAGCCCAATATCAGCATCAGCCCAATATCAGCATCAGCCCAATATCAGCATCAGCCCAATATCAGCATCAGCCCAATATCAGCATCAGCCCAATATCAGCATCAGCCCAATATCAGCATCAGCCCAATATCAGCATCAGCCCAATATCAGCATCAGCCCAATATCAGCATCAGCCCAATATCAGCATCAGCCCAATATCAGCATCAGCCCAATATCAGCATCAGCCCAATATCAGCATCAGCCCAATATCAGCATCAGCCCAATATCAGCATCAGCCCAATATCAGCATCAGCCCAATATCAGCATCAGCCCAATATCAGCATCAGCCCAATATCAGCATCAGCCCAATATCAGCATCAGCCCAATATCAGCATCAGCCCAATATCAGCATCAGCCCAATATCAGCATCAGCCCAATATCAGCATCAGCCCAATATCAGCATCAGCCCAATATCAGCATCAGCCCAATATCAGCATCAGCCCAATATCAGCATCAGCCCAATATCAGCATCAGCCCAATATCAGCATCAGCCCAATATCAGCATCAGCCCAATATCAGCATCAGCCCAATATCAGCATCAGCCCAATATCAGCATCAGCCCAATATCAGCATCAGCCCAATATCAGCATCAGCCCAATATCAGCATCAGCCCAATATCAGCATCAGCCCAATATCAGCATCAGCCCAATATCAGCATCAGCCCAATATCAGCATCAGCCCAATATCAGCATCAGCCCAATATCAGCATCAGCCCAATATCAGCATCAGCCCAATATCAGCATCAGCCCAATATCAGCATCAGCCCAATATCAGCATCAGCCCAATATCAGCATCTGCCCAATATCAGCATCAGCCCAATATCAGCATCAGCCCAATATCAGCATCAGCCCAATATCAGCATCAGCCCAATATCAGCATCAGCCCAATATCAGCATCAGCCCAATATCAGCATCAGCCCAATATCAGCATCAGCCCAATATCAGCATCAGCCCAATATCAGCATCAGCCCAATATCAGCATCAGCCCAATATCAGCATCAGCCCAATATCAGCATCAGCCCAATATCAGCATCAGCCCAATATCAGCATCAGCCCAATATCAGCATCAGCCCAATATCAGCATCAGCCCAATATCAGCATCAGCCCAATATCAGCATCAGCCCAATATCAGCATCAGCCCAATATCAGCATCAGCTGATATTATATCATATTGGGCTGCTTCTCTGCCCCCAGCCAAGCTTATAGGCCTGCAGAGTGTCTAGGGCTGATGCTGATATTGGGCTGATGCTGATATTGGGCTGATGCTGATATTGGGCTGATGCTGATATTGGGCTGATGCTGATATTGGGCTGATGCTGATATTGGGCTGATGCTGATATTGGGCTGATGCTGATATTGGGCTGATGCTGATATTGGGCTGATGCTGATATTGGGCTGATGCTGATATTGGGCTGATGCTGATATTGGGCTGATGCTGATATTGGGCTGATGCTGATATTGGGCTGATGCTGATATTGGGCTGATGCTGATATTGGGCTGATGCTGATATTGGGCTGATGCTGATATTGGGCTGATGCTGATATTGGGCTGATGCTGATATTGGGCTGATGCTGATATTGGGCTGATGCTGATATTGGGCTGATGCTGATATTGGGCTGATGCTGATATTGGGCTGATGCTGATATTGGGCTGATGCTGATATTGGTCTGATGCTGATATTGGGCTGATGCTGATATTGGGCTGATGCTGATATTGGGCTGATGCTGATATTGGGCTGATGCTGATATTGGGCTGATGCTGATATTGGGCTGATGCTGATATTGGGCTGATGCTGATATTGGGCTGATGCTGATATTGGGCTGATGCTGATATTGGGCTGATGATGCTGATATTGGGCTGATGCTGATATTGGGCTGATGCTGATATTGGGCTGATGCTGATATTGGGCTGATGCTGATATTGGGCTGATGCTGATATTGGGCTGATGCTGATATTGGGCTGATGCTGATATTGGGCTGATGCTGATATTGGGCTGATGCTGATATTGGGCTGATGCTGATATTGGGCTGATGCTGATATTGGGCTGATGCTGATATTGGGCTGATGCTGATATTGGGCTGATGCTGATATTGGGCTGATGCTGATATTGGGCTGATGCTGATATTGGGCTGATGCTGATATTGGGCTGATGCTGATATTGGGCTGATGCTGATATTGGGCTGATGCTGATATTGGGCTGATGCTGATATTGGGCTGATGCTGATATTGGGCTGATGCTGATATTGGGCTGATGCTGATATTGGGCTGATGCTGATATTGGGCTGATGCTGATATTGGGCTGATGCTGATATTGGGCTGATGCTGATATTGGGCTGATGCTGATATTGGGCTGATGCTGATATTGGGCTGATGCTGATATTGGGCTGATGCTGATATTGGAAACCTTGTCTGAACCCCTCCATCCTTCCTGTAGCTGCTCAGACTCTGCTTCTCTGCCCCCAGCCAAGCTTATAGGCCTGCAGAGTGTCTAGTTTTGAAGATACAGACTCTGCTAAGCAAAAGTGAACAGGGCCAAACTGGGCTTATTTCGCTGTGAAAGTGACATTTAGGCACGGAGTTGGAAAACCTTGTCTGAACCCCTCCATCCTTCCTGTAGCTGCTCAGACTCTGCTTCTCTGCCCCCAGCCAAGCTTATAGGCCTGCAGAGTGTCTAGTTTTGAAGATACAGACTCTGCTAAGCAAAAGTGAACAGGGCCAAACTGGGCTTATTTCGCTGTGAAAGTGACATTTAGGCACGGAGTTGGAAAACCTTGTCTGAACCCCTCCATCCTTCCTGTAGCTGCTCAGACTCTGCTTCTCTGCCCCCAGCCAAGCTTATAGGCCTGCAGAGTGTCTAGTTTTGAAGATACAGACTCTGCTAAGCAAAAGTGAACAGGGCCAAACTGGGCTTATTTCGCTGTGAAAGTGACATTTAGGCACGGAGTTGGAAAACCTTGTCTGAACCCCTCCATCCTTCCTGTAGCTGCTCAGACTCTGCTTCTCTGCCCCCAGCCAAGCTTATAGGCCTGCAGAGTGTCTAGTTTTGAAGATACAGACTCTGCTAAGCAAAAGTGAACAGGGCCAAACTGGGCTTATTTCGCTGTGAAAGTGACATTTAGGCACGGAGTTGGAAAACCTTGTCTGAACCCCTCCATCCTTCCTGTAGCTGCTCAGACTCTGCTTCTCTGCCCCCAGCCAAGCTTATAGGCCTGCAGAGTGTCTAGTTTTGAAGATACAGACTCTGCTAAGCAAAAGTGAACAGGGCCAAACTGGGCTTATTTCGCTGTGAAAGTGACATTTAGGCACGGAGTTGGAAAACCTTGTCTGAACCCCTCCATCCTTCCTGTAGCTGCTCAGACTCTGCTTCTCTGCCCCCAGCCAAGCTTATAGGCCTGCAGAGTGTCTAGTTTTGAAGATACAGACTCTGCTAAGCAAAAGTGAACAGGGCCAAACTGGGCTTATTTCGCTGTGAAAGTGACATTTAGGCACGGAGTTGGAAAACCTTGTCTGAACCCCTCCATCCTTCCTGTAGCTGCTCAGACTCTGCTTCTCTGCCCCCAGCCAAGCTTATAGGCCTGCAGAGTGTCTAGTTTTGAAGATACAGACTCTGCTAAGCAAAAGTGAACAGGGCCAAACTGGGCTTATTTCGCTGTGAAAGTGACATTTAGGCACGGAGTTGGAAAACCTTGTCTGAACCCCTCCATCCTTCCTGTAGCTGCTCAGACTCTGCTTCTCTGCCCCCAGCCAAGCTTATAGGCCTGCAGAGTGTCTAGTTAAGATACAGACTCTGCTAAGCAAAAGTGAACAGGGCCAAACTGGGCTTATTTCGCTGTGAAAGTGACATTTAGGCACGGAGTTGGAAAACCTTGTCTGAACCCCTCCATCCTTCCTGTAGCTGCTCAGACTCTGCTTCTCTGCCCCCAGCCAAGCTTATAGGCCTGCAGAGTGTCTAGTTTTGAAGATACAGACTCTGCTAAGCAAAAGTGAACAGGGCCAAACTGGGCTTATTTCGCTGTGAAAGTGACATTTAGGCACGGAGTTGGAAAACCTTGTCTGAACCCCTCCATCCTTCCTGTAGCTGCTCAGACTCTGCTTCTCTGCCCCCAGCCAAGCTTATAGGCCTGCAGAGTGTCTAGTTTTGAAGATACAGACTCTGCTAAGCAAAAGTGAACAGGGCCAAACTGGGCTTATTTCGCTGTGAAAGTGACATTTAGGCACGGAGTTGGAAAACCTTGTCTGAACCCCTCCATCCTTCCTGTAGCTGCTCAGACTCTGCTTCTCTGCCCCCAGCCAAGCTTATAGGCCTGCAGAGTGTCTAGTTTTGAAGATACAGACTCTGCTAAGCAAAAGTGAACAGGGCCAAACTGGGCTTATTTCGCTGTGAAAGTGACATTTAGGCACGGAGTTGGAAAACCTTGTCTGAACCCCTCCATCCTTCCTGTAGCTGCTCAGACTCTGCTTCTCTGCCCCCAGCCAAGCTTATAGGCCTGCAGAGTGTCTAGTTTTGAAGATACAGACTCTGCTAAGCAAAAGTGAACAGGGCCAAACTGGGCTTATTTCGCTGTGAAAGTGACATTTAGGCACGGAGTTGGAAAACCTTGTCTGAACCCCTCCATCCTTCCTGTAGCTGCTCAGACTCTGCTTCTCTGCCCCCAGCCAAGCTTATAGGCCTGCAGAGTGTCTAGTTTTGAAGATACAGACTCTGCTAAGCAAAAGTGAACAGGGCCAAACTGGGCTTATTTCGCTGTGAAAGTGACATTTAGGCACGGAGTTGGAAAACCTTGTCTGAACCCCTCCATCCTTCCTGTAGCTGCTCAGACTCTGCTTCTCTGCCCCCAGCCAAGCTTATAGGCCTGCAGAGTGTCTAGTTTTGAAGATACAGACTCTGCTAAGCAAAAGTGAACAGGGCCAAACTGGGCTTATTTCGCTGTGAAAGTGACATTTAGGCACGGAGTTGGAAAACCTTGTCTGAACCCCTCCATCCTTCCTGTAGCTGCTCAGACTCTGCTTCTCTGCCCCCAGCCAAGCTTATAGGCCTGCAGAGTGTCTAGTTTTGAAGATACAGACTCTGCTAAGCAAAAGTGAACAGGGCCAAACTGGGCTTATTTCGCTGTGAAAGTGACATTTAGGCACGGAGTTGGAAAACCTTGTCTGAACCCCTCCATCCTTCCTGTAGCTGCTCAGACTCTGCTTCTCTGCCCCCAGCCAAGCTTATAGGCCTGCAGAGTGTCTAGTTTTGAAGATACAGACTCTGCTAAGCAAAAGTGAACAGGGCCAAACTGGGCTTATTTCGCTGTGAAAGTGACATTTAGGCACGGAGTTGGAAAACCTTGTCTGAACCCCTCCATCCTTCCTGTAGCTGCTCAGACTCTGCTTCTCTGCCCCCAGCCAAGCTTATAGGCCTGCAGAGTGTCTAGTTTTGAAGATACAGACTCTGCTAAGCAAAAGTGAACAGGGCCAAACTGGGCTTATTTCGCTGTGAAAGTGACATTTAGGCACGGAGTTGGAAAACCTTGTCTGAACCCCTCCATCCTTCCTGTAGCTGCTCAGACTCTGCTTCTCTGCCCCCAGCCAAGCTTATAGGCCTGCAGAGTGTCTAGTTTTGAAGATACAGACTCTGCTAAGCAAAAGTGAACAGGGCCAAACTGGGCTTATTTCGCTGTGAAAGTGACATTTAGGCACGGAGTTGGAAAACCTTGTCTGAACCCCTCCATCCTTCCTGTAGCTGCTCAGACTCTGCTTCTCTGCCCCCAGCCAAGCTTATAGGCCTGCAGAGTGTCTAGTTTTGAAGATACAGACTCTGCTAAGCAAAAGTGAACAGGGCCAAACTGGGCTTATTTCGCTGTGAAAGTGACATTTAGGCACGGAGTTGGAAAACCTTGTCTGAACCCCTCCATCCTTCCTGTAGTAGCTGCTCAGACTCTGCTTCTCTGCCCCCAGCCAAGCTTATAGGCCTGCAGAGTGTCTAGTTTTGAAGATACAGACTCTGCTAAGCAAAAGTGAACAGGGCCAAACTGGGCTTATTTCGCTGTGAAAGTGACATTTAGGCACGGAGTTGGAAAACCTTGTCTGAACCCCTCCATCCTTCCTGTAGCTGCTCAGACTCTGCTTCTCTGCCCCCAGCCAAGCTTATAGGCCTGCAGAGTGTCTAGTTTTGAAGATACAGACTCTGCTAAGCAAAAGTGAACAGGGCCAAACTGGGCTTATTTCGCTGTGAAAGTGACATTTAGGCACGGAGTTGGAAAACCTTGTCTGAACCCCTCCATCCTTCCTGTAGCTGCTCAGACTCTGCTTCTCTGCCCCCAGCCAAGCTTATAGGCCTGCAGAGTGTCTAGTTTTGAAGATACAGACTCTGCTAAGCAAAAGTGAACAGGGCCAAACTGGGCTTATTTCGCTGTGAAAGTGACATTTAGGCACGGAGTTGGAAAACCTTGTCTGAACCCCTCCATCCTTCCTGTAGCTGCTCAGACTCTGCTTCTCTGCCCCCAGCCAAGCTAGGCCTGCAGAGTGTCTAGTTTTGAAGATACAGACTCTGCTAAGCAAAAGTGAACAGGGCCAAACTGGGCTTATTTCGCTGTGAAAGTGACATTTAGGCACGGAGTTGGAAAACCTTGTCTGAACCCCTCCATCCTTCCTGTAGCTGCTCAGACTCTGCTTCTCTGCCCCCAGCCAAGCTTATAGGCCTGCAGAGTGTCTAGTTTTGAAGATACAGACTCTGCTAAGCAAAAGTGAACAGGGCCAAACTGGGCTTATTTCGCTGTGAAAGTGACATTTAGGCACGGAGTTGGAAAACCTTGTCTGAACCCCTCCATCCTTCCTGTAGCTGCTCAGACTCTGCTTCTCTGCCCCCAGCCAAGCTTATAGGCCTGCAGAGTGTCTAGTTTTGAAGATACAGACTCTGCTAAGCAAAAGTGAACAGGGCCAAACTGGGCTTATTTCGCTGTGAAAGTGACATTTAGGCACGGAGTTGGAAAACCTTGTCTGAACCCCTCCATCCTTCCTGTAGCTGCTCAGACTCTGCTTCTCTGCCCCCAGCCAAGCTTATAGGCCTGCAGAGTGTCTAGTTTTGAAGATACAGACTCTGCTAAGCAAAAGTGAACAGGGCCAAACTGGGCTTATTTCGCTGTGAAAGTGACATTTAGGCACGGAGTTGGAAAACCTTGTCTGAACCCCTCCATCCTTCCTGTAGCTGCTCAGACTCTGCTTCTCTGCCCCCAGCCAAGCTTATAGGCCTGCAGAGTGTCTAGTTTTGAAGATACAGACTCTGCTAAGCAAAAGTGAACAGGGCCAAACTGGGCTTATTTCGCTGTGAAAGTGACATTTAGGCACGGAGTTGGAAAACCTTGTCTGAACCCCTCCATCCTTCCTGTAGCTGCTCAGACTCTGCTTCTCTGCCCCCAGCCAAGCTTATAGGCCTGCAGAGTGTCTAGTTTTGAAGATACAGACTCTGCTAAGCAAAAGTGAACAGGGCCAAACTGGGCTTATTTCGCTGTGAAAGTGACATTTAGGCACGGAGTTGGAAAACCTTGTCTGAACCCCTCCATCCTTCCTGTAGCTGCTCAGACTCTGCTTCTCTGCCCCCAGCCAAGCTTATAGGCCTGCAGAGTGTCTAGTTTTGAAGATACAGACTCTGCTAAGCAAAAGTGAACAGGGCCAAACTGGGCTTATTTCGCTGTGAAAGTGACATTTAGGCACGGAGTTGGAAAACCTTGTCTGAACCCCTCCATCCTTCCTGTAGCTGCTCAGACTCTGCTTCTCTGCCCCCAGCCAAGCTTATAGGCCTGCAGAGTGTCTAGTTTTGAAGATACAGACTCTGCTAAGCAAAAGTGAACAGGGCCAAACTGGGCTTATTTCGCTGTGAAAGTGACATTTAGGCACGGAGTTGGAAAACCTTGTCTGAACCCCTCCATCCTTCCTGTAGCTGCTCAGACTCTGCTTCTCTGCCCCCAGCCAAGCTTATAGGCCTGCAGAGTGTCTAGTTTTGAAGATACAGACTCTGCTAAGCAAAAGTGAACAGGGCCAAACTGGGCTTATTTCGCTGTGAAAGTGACATTTAGGCACGGAGTTGGAAAACCTTGTCTGAACCCCTCCATCCTTCCTGTAGCTGCTCAGACTCTGCTTCTCTGCCCCCAGCCAAGCTTATAGGCCTGCAGAGTGTCTAGTTTTGAAGATACAGACTCTGCTAAGCAAAAGTGAACAGGGCCAAACTGGGCTTATTTCGCTGTGAAAGTGACATCTAAGGCACCGAGTTGGAAACCTTGTCTGAACCCTCCTCCTTCTGTAGCAGAGTCTGTATCTTCAACTCTGCCCCAGCCAGCCTATAAGGCTGCAGAGTGTCAGTTTGAAGCTACAGTCTGCAGCTACAGAAAGTGGAAGGGGTTCAGACAAGGTTTTCCAACTCCGTGCCTAAATGTCACTTTCACAGCGAAATAAGCCCAGTTTGGCCCTGTTCACTTTTGCTTAGCAGAGTCTGTATCTTCAAAACTAGACACTCTGCAGGCCTATAAGCTTGGCTGGGGGCAGAGAAGCAGAGTCTGAGCAGCTACAGGAAGGATGGAGGGGTTCAGACAAGGTTTTCCAACTCCGTGCCTAAATGTCACTTTCACAGCGAAATAAGCCCAGTTTGGCCCTGTTCACTTTTGCTTAGCAGAGTCTGTATCTTCAAAACTAGACACTCTGCAGGCCTATAAGCTTGGCTGGGGGCAGAGAAGCAGAGTCTGAGCAGCTACAGGAAGGATGGAGGGGTTCAGACAAGGTTTTCCAACTCCGTGCCTAAATGTCACTTTCACAGCGAAATAAGCCCAGTTTGGCCCTGTTCACTTTTGCTTAGCAGAGTCTGTATCTTCAAAACTAGACACTCTGCAGGCCTATAAGCTTGGCTGGGGGCAGAGAAGCAGAGTCTGAGCAGCTACAGGAAGGATGGAGGGGTTCAGACAAGGTTTTCCAACTCCGTGCCTAAATGTCACTTTCACAGCGAAATAAGCCCAGTTTGGCCCTGTTCACTTTTGCTTAGCAGAGTCTGTATCTTCAAAACTAGACACTCTGCAGGCCTATAAGCTTGGCTGGGGGCAGAGAAGCAGAGTCTGAGCAGCTACAGGAAGGATGGAGGGGTTCAGACAAGGTTTTCCAACTCCGTGCCTAAATGTCACTTTCACAGCGAAATAAGCCCAGTTTGGCCCTGTTCACTTTTGCTTAGCAGAGTCTGTATCTTCAAAACTAGACACTCTGCAGGCCTATAAGCTTGGCTGGGGGCAGAGAAGCAGAGTCTGAGCAGCTACAGGAAGGATGGAGGGGTTCAGACAAGGTTTTCCAACTCCGTGCCTAAATGTCACTTTCACAGCGAAATAAGCCCAGTTTGGCCCTGTTCACTTTTGCTTAGCAGAGTCTGTATCTTCAAAACTAGACACTCTGCAGGCCTATAAGCTTGGCTGGGGGCAGAGAAGCAGAGTCTGAGCAGCTACAGGAAGGATGGAGGGGTTCAGACAAGGTTTTCCAACTCCGTGCCTAAATGTCACTTTCACAGCGAAATAAGCCCAGTTTGGCCCTGTTCACTTTTGCTTAGCAGAGTCTGTATCTTCAAAACTAGACACTCTGCAGGCCTATAAGCTTGGCTGGGGGCAGAGAAGCAGAGTCTGAGCAGCTACAGGAAGGATGGAGGGGTTCAGACAAGGTTTTCCAACTCCGTGCCTAAATGTCACTTTCACAGCGAAATAAGCCCAGTTTGGCCCTGTTCACTTTTGCTTAGCAGAGTCTGTATCTTCAAAACTAGACACTCTGCAGGCCTATAAGCTTGGCTGGGGGCAGAGAAGCAGAGTCTGAGCAGCTACAGGAAGGATGGAGGGGTTCAGACAAGGTTTTCCAACTCCGTGCCTAAATGTCACTTTCACAGCGAAATAAGCCCAGTTTGGCCCTGTTCACTTTTGCTTAGCAGAGTCTGTATCTTCAAAACTAGACACTCTGCAGGCCTATAAGCTTGGCTGGGGGCAGAGAAGCAGAGTCTGAGCAGCTACAGGAAGGATGGAGGGGTTCAGACAAGGTTTTCCAACTCCGTGCCTAAATGTCACTTTCACAGCGAAATAAGCCCAGTTTGGCCCTGTTCACTTTTGCTTAGCAGAGTCTGTATCTTCAAAACTAGACACTCTGCAGGCCTATAAGCTTGGCTGGGGGCAGAGAAGCAGAGTCTGAGCAGCTACAGGAAGGATGGAGGGGTTCAGACAAGGTTTTCCAACTCCGTGCCTAAATGTCACTTTCACAGCGAAATAAGCCCAGTTTGGCCCTGTTCACTTTTGCTTAGCAGAGTCTGTATCTTCAAAACTAGACACTCTGCAGGCCTATAAGCTTGGCTGGGGGCAGAGAAGCAGAGTCTGAGCAGCTACAGGAAGGATGGAGGGGTTCAGACAAGGTTTTCCAACTCCGTGCCTAAATGTCACTTTCACAGCGAAATAAGCCCAGTTTGGCCCTGTTCACTTTTGCTTAGCAGAGTCTGTATCTTCAAAACTAGACACTCTGCAGGCCTATAAGCTTGGCTGGGGGCAGAGAAGCAGAGTCTGAGCAGCTACAGGAAGGATGGAGGGGTTCAGACAAGGTTTTCCAACTCCGTGCCTAAATGTCACTTTCACAGCGAAATAAGCCCAGTTTGGCCCTGTTCACTTTTGCTTAGCAGAGTCTGTATCTTCAAAACTAGACACTCTGCAGGCCTATAAGCTTGGCTGGGGGCAGAGAAGCAGAGTCTGAGCAGCTACAGGAAGGATGGAGGGGTTCAGACAAGGTTTTCCAACTCCGTGCCTAAATGTCACTTTCACAGCGAAATAAGCCCAGTTTGGCCCTGTTCACTTTTGCTTAGCAGAGTCTGTATCTTCAAAACTAGACACTCTGCAGGCCTATAAGCTTGGCTGGGGGCAGAGAAGCAGAGTCTGAGCAGCTACAGGAAGGATGGAGGGGTTCAGACAAGGTTTTCCAACTCCGTGCCTAAATGTCACTTTCACAGCGAAATAAGCCCAGTTTGGCCCTGTTCACTTTTGCTTAGCAGAGTCTGTATCTTCAAAACTAGACACTCTGCAGGCCTATAAGCTTGGCTGGGGGCAGAGAAGCAGAGTCTGAGCAGCTACAGGAAGGATGGAGGGGTTCAGACAAGGTTTTCCAACTCCGTGCCTAAATGTCACTTTCACAGCGAAATAAGCCCAGTTTGGCCCTGTTCACTTTTGCTTAGCAGAGTCTGTATCTTCAAAACTAGACACTCTGCAGGCCTATAAGCTTGGCTGGGGGCAGAGAAGCAGAGTCTGAGCAGCTACAGGAAGGATGGAGGGGTTCAGACAAGGTTTTCCAACTCCGTGCCTAAATGTCACTTTCACAGCGAAATAAGCCCAGTTTGGCCCTGTTCACTTTTGCTTAGCAGAGTCTGTATCTTCAAAACTAGACACTCTGCAGGCCTATAAGCTTGGCTGGGGGCAGAGAAGCAGAGTCTGAGCAGCTACAGGAAGGATGGAGGGGTTCAGACAAGGTTTTCCAACTCCGTGCCTAAATGTCACTTTCACAGCGAAATAAGCCCAGTTTGGCCCTGTTCACTTTTGCTTAGCAGAGTCTGTATCTTCAAAACTAGACACTCTGCAGGCCTATAAGCTTGGCTGGGGGCAGAGAAGCAGAGTCTGAGCAGCTACAGGAAGGATGGAGGGGTTCAGACAAGGTTTTCCAACTCCGTGCCTAAATGTCACTTTCACAGCGAAATAAGCCCAGTTTGGCCCTGTTCACTTTTGCTTAGCAGAGTCTGTATCTTCAAAACTAGACACTCTGCAGGCCTATAAGCTTGGCTGGGGGCAGAGAAGCAGAGTCTGAGCAGCTACAGGAAGGATGGAGGGGTTCAGACAAGGTTTTCCAACTCCGTGCCTAAATGTCACTTTCACAGCGAAATAAGCCCAGTTTGGCCCTGTTCACTTTTGCTTAGCAGAGTCTGTATCTTCAAAACTAGACACTCTGCAGGCCTATAAGCTTGGCTGGGGGCAGAGAAGCAGAGTCTGAGCAGCTACAGGAAGGATGGAGGGGTTCAGACAAGGTTTTCCAACTCCGTGCCTAAATGTCACTTTCACAGCGAAATAAGCCCAGTTTGGCCCTGTTCACTTTTGCTTAGCAGAGTCTGTATCTTCAAAACTAGACACTCTGCAGGCCTATAAGCTTGGCTGGGGGCAGAGAAGCAGAGTCTGAGCAGCTACAGGAAGGATGGAGGGGTTCAGACAAGGTTTTCCAACTCCGTGCCTAAATGTCACTTTCACAGCGAAATAAGCCCAGTTTGGCCCTGTTCACTTTTGCTTAGCAGAGTCTGTATCTTCAAAACTAGACACTCTGCAGGCCTATAAGCTTGGCTGGGGGCAGAGAAGCAGAGTCTGAGCAGCTACAGGAAGGATGGAGGGGTTCAGACAAGGTTTTCCAACTCCGTGCCTAAATGTCACTTTCACAGCGAAATAAGCCCAGTTTGGCCCTGTTCACTTTTGCTTAGCAGAGTCTGTATCTTCAAAACTAGACACTCTGCAGGCCTATAAGCTTGGCTGGGGGCAGAGAAGCAGAGTCTGAGCAGCTACAGGAAGGATGGAGGGGTTCAGACAAGGTTTTCCAACTCCGTGCCTAAATGTCACTTTCACAGCGAAATAAGCCCAGTTTGGCCCTGTTCACTTTTGCTTAGCAGAGTCTGTATCTTCAAAACTAGACACTCTGCAGGCCTATAAGCTTGGCTGGGGGCAGAGAAGCAGAGTCTGAGCAGCTACAGGAAGGATGGAGGGGTTCAGACAAGGTTTTCCAACTCCGTGCCTAAATGTCACTTTCACAGCGAAATAAGCCCAGTTTGGCCCTGTTCACTTTTGCTTAGCAGAGTCTGTATCTTCAAAACTAGACACTCTGCAGGCCTATAAGCTTGGCTGGGGGCAGAGAAGCAGAGTCTGAGCAGCTACAGGAAGGATGGAGGGGTTCAGACAAGGTTTTCCAACTCCGTGCCTAAATGTCACTTTCACAGCGAAATAAGCCCAGTTTGGCCCTGTTCACTTTTGCTTAGCAGAGTCTGTATCTTCAAAACTAGACACTCTGCAGGCCTATAAGCTTGGCTGGGGGCAGAGAAGCAGAGTCTGAGCAGCTACAGGAAGGATGGAGGGGTTCAGACAAGGTTTTCCAACTCCGTGCCTAAATGTCACTTTCACAGCGAAATAAGCCCAGTTTGGCCCTGTTCACTTTTGCTTAGCAGAGTCTGTATCTTCAAAACTAGACACTCTGCAGGCCTATAAGCTTGGCTGGGGGCAGAGAAGCAGAGTCTGAGCAGCTACAGGAAGGATGGAGGGGTTCAGACAAGGTTTTCCAACTCCGTGCCTAAATGTCACTTTCACAGCGAAATAAGCCCAGTTTGGCCCTGTTCACTTTTGCTTAGCAGAGTCTGTATCTTCAAAACTAGACACTCTGCAGGCCTATAAGCTTGGCTGGGGGCAGAGAAGCAGAGTCTGAGCAGCTACAGGAAGGATGGAGGGGTTCAGACAAGGTTTTCCAACTCCGTGCCTAAATGTCACTTTCACAGCGAAATAAGCCCAGTTTGGCCCTGTTCACTTTTGCTTAGCAGAGTCTGTATCTTCAAAACTAGACACTCTGCAGGCCTAAAAGCTTGGCTGGGGGCAGAGAAGCAGAGTCTGAGCAGCTACAGGAAGGATGGAGGGGTTCAGATCAGACAAGGTTTTCCAACTCCGTGCCTAAATGTCACTTTCACAGCGAAATAAGCCCAGTTTGGCCCTGTTCACTTTTGCTTAGCAGAGTCTGTATCTTCAAAACTAGACACTCTGCAGGCCTATAAGCTTGGCTGGGGGCAGAGAAGCCCAATCTCAGCAGCTACAGGAAGGATGGAGGGGTTCAGACAAGGTTTTCCAACTCCGTGCCTAAATGTCACTTTCACAGCGAAATAAGCCCAGTTTGGCCCTGTTCACTTTTGCTTAGCAGAGTCTGTATCTTCAAAACTAGACACTCTGCAGGCCTATAAGCTTGGCTGGGGGCAGAGAAGCCCAATCTCAGCAGCTACAGGAAGGATGGAGGGGTTCAGACAAGGTTTTCCAACTCCGTGCCTAAATGTCACTTTCACAGCGAAATAAGCCCAGTTTGGCCCTGTTCACTTTTGCTTAGCAGAGTCTGTATCTTCAAAACTAGACACTCTGCAGGCCTATAAGCTTGGCTGGGGGCAGAGAAGCCCAATCTCAGCAGCTACAGGAAGGATGGAGGGGTTCAGACAAGGTTTTCCAACTCCGTGCCTAAATGTCACTTTCACAGCGAAATAAGCCCAGTTTGGCCCTGTTCACTTTTGCTTAGCAGAGTCTGTATCTTCAAAACTAGACACTCTGCAGGCCTATAAGCTTGGCTGGGGGCAGAGAAGCCCAATCTCAGCAGCTACAGGAAGGATGGAGGGGTTCAGACAAGGTTTTCCAACTCCGTGCCTAAATGTCACTTTCACAGCGAAATAAGCCCAGTTTGGCCCTGTTCACTTTTGCTTAGCAGAGTCTGTATCTTCAAAACTAGACACTCTGCAGGCCTATAAGCTTGGCTGGGGGCAGAGAAGCCCAATCTCAGCAGCTACAGGAAGGATGGAGGGGTTCAGACAAGGTTTTCCAACTCCGTGCCTAAATGTCACTTTCACAGCGAAATAAGCCCAGTTTGGCCCTGTTCACTTTTGCTTAGCAGAGTCTGTATCTTCAAAACTAGACACTCTGCAGGCCTATAAGCTTGGCTGGGGGCAGAGAAGCCCAATCTCAGCAGCTACAGGAAGGATGGAGGGGTTCAGACAAGGTTTTCCAACTCCGTGCCTAAATGTCACTTTCACAGCGAAATAAGCCCAGTTTGGCCCTGTTCACTTTTGCTTAGCAGAGTCTGTATCTTCAAAACTAGACACTCTGCAGGCCTATAAGCTTGGCTGGGGGCAGAGAAGCCCAATCTCAGCAGCTACAGGAAGGATGGAGGGGTTCAGACAAGGTTTTCCAACTCCGTGCCTAAATGTCACTTTCACAGCGAAATAAGCCCAGTTTGGCCCTGTTCACTTTTGCTTAGCAGAGTCTGTATCTTCAAAACTAGACACTCTGCAGGCCTATAAGCTTGGCTGGGGGCAGAGAAGCCCAATCTCAGCAGCTACAGGAAGGATGGAGGGGTTCAGACAAGGTTTTCCAACTCCGTGCCTAAATGTCACTTTCACAGCGAAATAAGCCCAGTTTGGCCCTGTTCACTTTTGCTTAGCAGAGTCTGTATCTTCAAAACTAGACACTCTGCAGGCCTATAAGCTTGGCTGGGGGCAGAGAAGCCCAATCTCAGCAGCTACAGGAAGGATGGAGGGGTTCAGACAAGGTTTTCCAACTCCGTGCCTAAATGTCACTTTCACAGCGAAATAAGCCCAGTTTGGCCCTGTTCACTTTTGCTTAGCAGAGTCTGTATCTTCAAAACTAGACACTCTGCAGGCCTATAAGCTTGGCTGGGGGCAGAGAAGCCCAATCTCAGCAGCTACAGGAAGGATGGAGGGGTTCAGACAAGGTTTTCCAACTCCGTGCCTAAATGTCACTTTCACAGCGAAATAAGCCCAGTTTGGCCCTGTTCACTTTTGCTTAGCAGAGTCTGTATCTTCAAAACTAGACACTCTGCAGGCCTATAAGCTTGGCTGGGGGCAGAGAAGCCCAATCTCAGCAGCTACAGGAAGGATGGAGGGGTTCAGACAAGGTTTTCCAACTCCGTGCCTAAATGTCACTTTCACAGCGAAATAAGCCCAGTTTGGCCCTGTTCACTTTTGCTTAGCAGAGTCTGTATCTTCAAAACTAGACACTCTGCAGGCCTATAAGCTTGGCTGGGGGCAGAGAAGCCCAATCTCAGCAGCTACAGGAAGGATGGAGGGGTTCAGACAAGGTTTTCCAACTCCGTGCCTAAATGTCACTTTCACAGCGAAATAAGCCCAGTTTGGCCCTGTTCACTTTTGCTTAGCAGAGTCTGTATCTTCAAAACTAGACACTCTGCAGGCCTATAAGCTTGGCTGGGGGCAGAGAAGCCCAATCTCAGCAGCTACAGGAAGGATGGAGGGGTTCAGACAAGGTTTTCCAACTCCGTGCCTAAATGTCACTTTCACAGCGAAATAAGCCCAGTTTGGCCCTGTTCACTTTTGCTTAGCAGAGTCTGTATCTTCAAAACTAGACACTCTGCAGGCCTATAAGCTTGGCTGGGGGCAGAGAAGCCCAATCTCAGCAGCTACAGGAAGGATGGAGGGGTTCAGACAAGGTTTTCCAACTCCGTGCCTAAATGTCACTTTCACAGCGAAATAAGCCCAGTTTGGCCCTGTTCACTTTTGCTTAGCAGAGTCTGTATCTTCAAAACTAGACACTCTGCAGGCCTATAAGCTTGGCTGGGGGCAGAGAAGCCCAATCTCAGCAGCTACAGGAAGGATGGAGGGGTTCAGACAAGGTTTTCCAACTCCGTGCCTAAATGTCACTTTCACAGCGAAATAAGCCCAGTTTGGCCCTGTTCACTTTTGCTTAGCAGAGTCTGTATCTTCAAAACTAGACACTCTGCAGGCCTATAAGCTTGGCTGGGGGCAGAGAAGCCCAATCTCAGCAGCTACAGGAAGGATGGAGGGGTTCAGACAAGGTTTTCCAACTCCGTGCCTAAATGTCACTTTCACAGCGAAATAAGCCCAGTTTGGCCCTGTTCACTTTTGCTTAGCAGAGTCTGTATCTTCAAAACTAGACACTCTGCAGGCCTATAAGCTTGGCTGGGGGCAGAGAAGCCCAATCTCAGCAGCTACAGGAAGGATGGAGGGGTTCAGACAAGGTTTTCCAACTCCGTGCCTAAATGTCACTTTCACAGCGAAATAAGCCCAGTTTGGCCCTGTTCACTTTTGCTTAGCAGAGTCTGTATCTTCAAAACTAGACACTCTGCAGGCCTATAAGCTTGGCTGGGGGCAGAGAAGCCCAATCTCAGCAGCTACAGGAAGGATGGAGGGGTTCAGACAAGGTTTTCCAACTCCGTGCCTAAATGTCACTTTCACAGCGAAATAAGCCCAGTTTGGCCCTGTTCACTTTTGCTTAGCAGAGTCTGTATCTTCAAAACTAGACACTCTGCAGGCCTATAAGCTTGGCTGGGGGCAGAGAAGCCCAATCTCAGCAGCTACAGGAAGGATGGAGGGGTTCAGACAAGGTTTTCCAACTCCGTGCCTAAATGTCACTTTCACAGCGAAATAAGCCCAGTTTGGCCCTGTTCACTTTTGCTTAGCAGAGTCTGTATCTTCAAAACTAGACACTCTGCAGGCCTATAAGCTTGGCTGGGGGCAGAGAAGCCCAATCTCAGCAGCTACAGGAAGGATGGAGGGGTTCAGACAAGGTTTTCCAACTCCGTGCCTAAATGTCACTTTCACAGCGAAATAAGCCCAGTTTGGCCCTGTTCACTTTTGCTTAGCAGAGTCTGTATCTTCAAAACTAGACACTCTGCAGGCCTATAAGCTTGGCTGGGGGCAGAGAAGCCCAATCTCAGCAGCTACAGGAAGGATGGAGGGGTTCAGACAAGGTTTTCCAACTCCGTGCCTAAATGTCACTTTCACAGCGAAATAAGCCCAGT
This sequence comes from Electrona antarctica, assembly GCF_951216825.1. Taxonomy (NCBI): domain Eukaryota; kingdom Metazoa; phylum Chordata; class Actinopteri; order Myctophiformes; family Myctophidae; genus Electrona; species Electrona antarctica. Next base: position 27,048 of record NW_027638072.1, on the reverse strand, counting down.
TTGGCCCTGTTCACTTTTGCTTAGCAGAGTCTGTATCTTCAAAACTAGACACTCTGCAGGCCTATAAGCTTGGCTGGGGGCAGAGAAGCCCAATCTCAGCAGCTACAGGAAGGATGGAGGGGTTCAGACAAGGTTTTCCAACTCCGTGCCTAAATGTCACTTTCACAGCGAAATAAGCCCAGTTTGGCCCTGTTCACTTTTGCTTAGCAGAGTCTGTATCTTCAAAACTAGACACTCTGCAGGCCTATAAGCTTGGCTGGGGGCAGAGAAGCCCAATCTCAGCAGCTACAGGAAGGATGGAGGGGTTCAGACAAGGTTTTCCAACTCCGTGCCTAAATGTCACTTTCACAGCGAAATAAGCCCAGTTTGGCCCTGTTCACTTTTGCTTAGCAGAGTCTGTATCTTCAAAACTAGACACTCTGCAGGCCTATAAGCTTGGCTGGGGGCAGAGAAGCCCAATCTCAGCAGCTACAGGAAGGATGGAGGGGTTCAGACAAGGTTTTCCAACTCCGTGCCTAAATGTCACTTTCACAGCGAAATAAGCCCAGTTTGGCCCTGTTCACTTTTGCTTAGCAGAGTCTGTATCTTCAAAACTAGACACTCTGCAGGCCTATAAGCTTGGCTGGGGGCAGAGAAGCCCAATCTCAGCAGCTACAGGAAGGATGGAGGGGTTCAGACAAGGTTTTCCAACTCCGTGCCTAAATGTCACTTTCACAGCGAAATAAGCCCAGTTTGGCCCTGTTCACTTTTGCTTAGCAGAGTCTGTATCTTCAAAACTAGACACTCTGCAGGCCTATAAGCTTGGCTGGGGGCAGAGAAGCCCAATCTCAGCAGCTACAGGAAGGATGGAGGGGTTCAGACAAGGTTTTCCAACTCCGTGCCTAAATGTCACTTTCACAGCGAAATAAGCCCAGTTTGGCCCTGTTCACTTTTGCTTAGCAGAGTCTGTATCTTCAAAACTAGACACTCTGCAGGCCTATAAGCTTGGCTGGGGGCAGAGAAGCCCAATCTCAGCAGCTACAGGAAGGATGGAGGGGTTCAGACAAGGTTTTCCAACTCCGTGCCTAAATGTCACTTTCACAGCGAAATAAGCCCAGTTTGGCCCTGTTCACTTTTGCTTAGCAGAGTCTGTATCTTCAAAACTAGACACTCTGCAGGCCTATAAGCTTGGCTGGGGGCAGAGAAGCCCAATCTCAGCAGCTACAGGAAGGATGGAGGGGTTCAGACAAGGTTTTCCAACTCCGTGCCTAAATGTCACTTTCACAGCGAAATAAGCCCAGTTTGGCCCTGTTCACTTTTGCTTAGCAGAGTCTGTATCTTCAAAACTAGACACTCTGCAGGCCTATAAGCTTGGCTGGGGGCAGAGAAGCCCAATCTCAGCAGCTACAGGAAGGATGGAGGGGTTCAGACAAGGTTTTCCAACTCCGTGCCTAAATGTCACTTTCACAGCGAAATAAGCCCAGTTTGGCCCTGTTCACTTTTGCTTAGCAGAGTCTGTATCTTCAAAACTAGACACTCTGCAGGCCTATAAGCTTGGCTGGGGGCAGAGAAGCCCAATCTCAGCAGCTACAGGAAGGATGGAGGGGTTCAGACAAGGTTTTCCAACTCCGTGCCTAAATGTCACTTTCACAGCGAAATAAGCCCAGTTTGGCCCTGTTCACTTTTGCTTAGCAGAGTCTGTATCTTCAAAACTAGACACTCTGCAGGCCTATAAGCTTGGCTGGGGGCAGAGAAGCCCAATCTCAGCAGCTACAGGAAGGATGGAGGGGTTCAGACAAGGTTTTCCAACTCCGTGCCTAAATGTCACTTTCACAGCGAAATAAGCCCAGTTTGGCCCTGTTCACTTTTGCTTAGCAGAGTCTGTATCTTCAAAACTAGACACTCTGCAGGCCTATAAGCTTGGCTGGGGGCAGAGAAGCCCAATCTCAGCAGCTACAGGAAGGATGGAGGGGTTCAGACAAGGTTTTCCAACTCCGTGCCTAAATGTCACTTTCACAGCGAAATAAGCCCAGTTTGGCCCTGTTCACTTTTGCTTAGCAGAGTCTGTATCTTCAAAACTAGACACTCTGCAGGCCTATAAGCTTGGCTGGGGGCAGAGAAGCCCAATCTCAGCAGCTACAGGAAGGATGGAGGGGTTCAGACAAGGTTTTCCAACTCCGTGCCTAAATGTCACTTTCACAGCGAAATAAGCCCAGTTTGGCCCTGTTCACTTTTGCTTAGCAGAGTCTGTATCTTCAAAACTAGACACTCTGCAGGCCTATAAGCTTGGCTGGGGGCAGAGAAGCCCAATCTCAGCAGCTACAGGAAGGATGGAGGGGTTCAGACAAGGTTTTCCAACTCCGTGCCTAAATGTCACTTTCACAGCGAAATAAGCCCAGTTTGGCCCTGTTCACTTTTGCTTAGCAGAGTCTGTATCTTCAAAACTAGACACTCTGCAGGCCTATAAGCTTGGCTGGGGGCAGAGAAGCCCAATCTCAGCAGCTACAGGAAGGATGGAGGGGTTCAGACAAGGTTTTCCAACTCCGTGCCTAAATGTCACTTTCACAGCGAAATAAGCCCAGTTTGGCCCTGTTCACTTTTGCTTAGCAGAGTCTGTATCTTCAAAACTAGACACTCTGCAGGCCTATAAGCTTGGCTGGGGGCAGAGAAGCCCAATCTCAGCAGCTACAGGAAGGATGGAGGGGTTCAGACAAGGTTTTCCAACTCCGTGCCTAAATGTCACTTTCACAGCGAAATAAGCCCAGTTTGGCCCTGTTCACTTTTGCTTAGCAGAGTCTGTATCTTCAAAACTAGACACTCTGCAGGCCTATAAGCTTGGCTGGGGGCAGAGAAGCCCAATCTCAGCAGCTACAGGAAGGATGGAGGGGTTCAGACAAGGTTTTCCAACTCCGTGCCTAAATGTCACTTTCACAGCGAAATAAGCCCAGTTTGGCCCTGTTCACTTTTGCTTAGCAGAGTCTGTATCTTCAAAACTAGACACTCTGCAGGCCTATAAGCTTGGCTGGGGGCAGAGAAGCCCAATCTCAGCAGCTACAGGAAGGATGGAGGGGTTCAGACAAGGTTTTCCAACTCCGTGCCTAAATGTCACTTTCACAGCGAAATAAGCCCAGTTTGGCCCTGTTCACTTTTGCTTAGCAGAGTCTGTATCTTCAAAACTAGACACTCTGCAGGCCTATAAGCTTGGCTGGGGGCAGAGAAGCCCAATCTCAGCAGCTACAGGAAGGATGGAGGGGTTCAGACAAGGTTTTCCAACTCCGTGCCTAAATGTCACTTTCACAGCGAAATAAGCCCAGTTTGGCCCTGTTCACTTTTGCTTAGCAGAGTCTGTATCTTCAAAACTAGACACTCTGCAGGCCTATAAGCTTGGCTGGGGGCAGAGAAGCCCAATCTCAGCAGCTACAGGAAGGATGGAGGGGTTCAGACAAGGTTTTCCAACTCCGTGCCTAAATGTCACTTTCACAGCGAAATAAGCCCAGTTTGGCCCTGTTCACTTTTGCTTAGCAGAGTCTGTATCTTCAAAACTAGACACTCTGCAGGCCTATAAGCTTGGCTGGGGGCAGAGAAGCCCAATCTCAGCAGCTACAGGAAGGATGGAGGGGTTCAGACAAGGTTTTCCAACTCCGTGCCTAAATGTCACTTTCACAGCGAAATAAGCCCAGTTTGGCCCTGTTCACTTTTGCTTAGCAGAGTCTGTATCTTCAAAACTAGACACTCTGCAGGCCTATAAGCTTGGCTGGGGGCAGAGAAGCCGAATCTCAGCAGCTACAGGAAGGATGGAGGGGTTCAGACAAGGTTTTCCAACTCCGTGCCTAAATGTCACTTTCACAGCGAAATAAGCCCAGTTTGGCCCTGTTCACTTTTGCTTAGCAGAGTCTGTATCTTCAAAACTAGACACTCTGCAGGCCTATAAGCTTGGCTGGGGGCAGAGAAGCCCAATCTCAGCAGCTACAGGAAGGATGGAGGGGTTCAGACAAGGTTTTCCAACTCCGTGCCTAAATGTCACTTTCACAGCGAAATAAGCCCAGTTTGGCCCTGTTCACTTTTGCTTAGCAGAGTCTGTATCTTCAAAACTAGACACTCTGCAGGCCTTAAGCTTGGCTGGGGGCAGAGAAGCCCAATCTCAGCAGCTACAGGAAGGATGGAGGGGTTCAGACAAGGTTTTCCAACTCCGTGCCTAAATGTCACTTTCACAGCGAAATAAGCCCAGTTTGGCCCTGTTCACTTTTGCTTAGCAGAGTCTGTATCTTCAAAACTAGACACTCTGCAGGCCTATAAGCTTGGCTGGGGGCAGAGAAGCCCAATCTCAGCAGCTACAGGAAGGATGGAGGGGTTCAGACAAGGTTTTCCAACTCCGTGCCTAAATGTCACTTTCACAGCGAAATAAGCCCAGTTTGGCCCTGTTCACTTTTGCTTAGCAGAGTCTGTATCTTCAAAACTAGACACTCTGCAGGCCTATAAGCTTGGCTGGGGGCAGAGAAGCCCAATCTCAGCAGCTACAGGAAGGATGGAGGGGTTCAGACAAGGTTTTCCAACTCCGTGCCTAAATGTCACTTTCACAGCGAAATAAGCCCAGTTTGGCCCTGTTCACTTTTGCTTAGCAGAGTCTGTATCTTCAAAACTAGACACTCTGCAGGCCTATAAGCTTGGCTGGGGGCAGAGAAGCCCAATCTCAGCAGCTACAGGAAGGATGGAGGGGTTCAGACAAGGTTTTCCAACTCCGTGCCTAAATGTCACTTTCACAGCGAAATAAGCCCAGTTTGGCCCTGTTCACTTTTGCTTAGCAGAGTCTGTATCTTCAAAACTAGACACTCTGCAGGCCTATAAGCTTGGCTGGGGGCAGAGAAGCCCAATCTCAGCAGCTACAGGAAGGATGGAGGGGTTCAGACAAGGTTTTCCAACTCCGTGCCTAAATGTCACTTTCACAGCGAAATAAGCCCAGTTTGGCCCTGTTCACTTTTGCTTAGCAGAGTCTGTATCTTCAAAACTAGACACTCTGCAGGCCTATAAGCTTGGCTGGGGGCAGAGAAGCCCAATCTCAGCAGCTACAGGAAGGATGGAGGGGTTCAGACAAGGTTTTCCAACTCCGTGCCTAAATGTCACTTTCACAGCGAAATAAGCCCAGTTTGGCCCTGTTCACTTTTGCTTAGCAGAGTCTGTATCTTCAAAACTAGACACTCTGCAGGCCTATAAGCTTGGCTGGGGGCAGAGAAGCCCAATCTCAGCAGCTACAGGAAGGATGGAGGGGTTCAGACAAGGTTTTCCAACTCCGTGCCTAAATGTCACTTTCACAGCGAAATAAGCCCAGTTTGGCCCTGTTCACTTTTGCTTAGCAGAGTCTGTATCTTCAAAACTAGACACTCTGCAGGCCTATAAGCTTGGCTGGGGGCAGAGAAGCCCAATCTCAGCAGCTACAGGAAGGATGGAGGGGTTCAGACAAGGTTTTCCAACTCCGTGCCTAAATGTCACTTTCACAGCGAAATAAGCCCAGTTTGGCCCTGTTCACTTTTGCTTAGCAGAGTCTGTATCTTCAAAACTAGACACTCTGCAGGCCTATAAGCTTGGCTGGGGGCAGAGAAGCCCAATCTCAGCAGCTACAGGAAGGATGGAGGGGTTCAGACAAGGTTTTCCAACTCCGTGCCTAAATGTCACTTTCACAGCGAAATAAGCCCAGTTTGGCCCTGTTCACTTTTGCTTAGCAGAGTCTGTATCTTCAAAACTAGACACTCTGCAGGCCTATAAGCTTGGCTGGGGGCAGAGAAGCCCAATCTCAGCAGCTACAGGAAGGATGGAGGGGTTCAGACAAGGTTTTCCAACTCCGTGCCTAAATGTCACTTTCACAGCGAAATAAGCCCAGTTTGGCCCTGTTCACTTTTGCTTAGCAGAGTCTGTATCTTCAAAACTAGACACTCTGCAGGCCTATAAGCTTGGCTGGGGGCAGAGAAGCCCAATCTCAGCAGCTACAGGAAGGATGGAGGGGTTCAGACAAGGTTTTCCAACTCCGTGCCTAAATGTCACTTTCACAGCGAAATAAGCCCAGTTTGGCCCTGTTCACTTTTGCTTAGCAGAGTCTGTATCTTCAAAACTAGACACTCTGCAGGCCTATAAGCTTGGCTGGGGGCAGAGAAGCCCAATCTCAGCAGCTACAGGAAGGATGGAGGGGTTCAGACAAGGTTTTCCAACTCCGTGCCTAAATGTCACTGAAGAATATTTAATAACGGTTCTGTGTAGTTTGCAGTGGTGTGGTGTGTCAAGGAAATCCAAACGGAGAGTTTCTCTTTGTCTTAAAAGTCGTATCCAAGTTTTATTGAAAGAGGTACGAAATGCAGTTTTACAAGGCAGTTTTCGGGAACAAAGGCCCTTGGAGTCACACGCACACGCCTATTCGAATCAGCTAGGTACGAGTGAGCACACCATCGGAACGGAAACAGGTAGTCTATATACTAATGCAAGTTTAAAACTCCCCCCCTCTCTCATGAGGGTGGGACTCAGAATTGTCCTTACTTACTGGCCAATCAGTGAGCCAGGACTATCATGCAAGGTTTTCCTATGAGAACTTAGCAACAGATGAAACTATACCAATAAAAATGAATGTACCATATAAAATATACAGAACATTATTTAACACCTGCAATGAAATAGTTAGACTGTATTCTTGACTCTAGATGCATATTTGACAAAGATACGTTGCATTCATGACAGACAGGACAGATAGATAGAGCAGAGCAGAGCTTGACCTAAAATATGCCATGCAGCTGTTATCCCATGGATGCATCTAGGGTAAGGAGTTCACGCAGACCCCTGTGGGGTTTAATTACCCCCTCTGTTTCTTCAAGCCTAGTTGTAAATAACTAAGCATAATCTCAGAGGATCTTACCGTGAGCCAGTTGCCACAGATTGCATTGTATACTCATGTCGATTCTGGAGCAGAGAGCAGGAGCCCTCTGCAACACACACATACCCACAGCTGTTGGTTAGCAGTTTGAGATGTTACTCAGATTAGAAACAGCACCCAGACCCCTGGGGTGCCTGGCAGCTGATTGTAAATAACTCTAGCAGTTTAGCAGTCTTAACTTACAGTTCGTCCTGTGCACCTCCTGTGTGTCAACTGTCTATAAAATATCCATCATATTCCTCCCTCAACAGGCTTTTACGCCTGTTGCAATACAATTACAGGATCAGAATTCATAACCTGCCAAATTAATTTTTCCAAAAATAAATCATTTTTTTTTCTTTCTTTTTTTCCAAAATGCAAAATTAATTATTAAACCATAATTTGACGTGACACGTCCCAATGTAGGCCCCCCTAGATACAGGAGCATTTTGTTAACTACCTGAATTGTATCAAATTAGAACAGAACAAACATAGGGCTTGTTCTGTTGTAGGACAGACCTGAAACTGAAAACAGAAATTAAACTCCTTCTTTAACTGAAATCCTATTTAGACTAAATCAAATTCCTATACTGATTAAATTCAGATCCCTGTAAATGAAAAGTTAACACTTAAAACATGAAAAAAGACAACGAAAATAAACATCTCTAACAACAGTACTAGACCAGTACCTTGTTAAATCTACTTGAGCTGTATCAGCACAGAAAACAACAAACACAAACATGAAAACATAACATCTTTCAACATTAATCAAAAACAACGATTCTTTTTTTTTTTTTCCATGTCACAAACTGTTCAATCGGACGTCCAACGCGCGGTAGGAAATATCCCACAATTATTTTTTCGCCTATAGAATAACAACGCTTGGAAAATCCTCCTTGATTCTCAGGACTCGGCATAGTTTGCATTGACTGATGAGGGGACGTAGATCTCTTAGGTTTGGGGCGGGGGCAAAAGTGGACTGTAGTAGGCAGAAGACAACAGAATCTCCTTTGAGCATCACAAGGCTCTGATTCTGAATGACAGCTTATTGCTTTAGCCATGTCAATCATGACAGCAGAAGCATCAAAACGCTCCCTTCTCCATAGCAGCAGGAGGACAACACTCCTTTCTCCAGTGTGAACATAGGAGATCCTTGTAGTCTCGGCTGCAGAATAGTGGTCGGGTTGACACCTCTCCGGCTATCTCAGTGGCCATGAAGGTCACCTGCTGTGTTGATCTGATGATAGAGGCTAGGCGAGAAGCATTCTGTTGTGATGGCAGCTGCCGGTTGACACACCCCCCTGGATGCTGTCGGGTTGCCACTCCCCCTTTTTGGTGCTGTCAGATGTCAGTTTTTGACACGCCCCTGGAGCGGGAAATCACTCCGGTGTAGATGACCAGAATGGAACCCTCTCCCATGTCCACCTATTACCACCTATTAAAGGGTGACATGCAGCCTTCCTCCAAAGAAAGTTAGAAGTCCCTCTCAAATCATGCGGTTAGAATATTAGTCCTCTATGCCAAAATCAAGAAAGCGTGTTGTAACATATTAGTCCTCGTTTTGACTTTCATTTATATACCTCCAATGTAATTTAATTCCCCTCAAAGCACCGACAACTCAATTGCAAATCATGGCATGTTCCCTTTGTTATTTTGACAACCCTAAAACAATTTAGTGTGACTTTCTCTGACATTAATCCCACTGTTTTGTATTAATCTCTCTTGTTCTGGCATGGCAAAGTGTGTATTAACCATGGTTTTTGAGAGAGAGATTACATTTAGACTATGTTAAATGCAAGAGACTTGACCTCTATAATATAAAGTGTATATAGTATAAAATAATACAACTCCCCCCTTTTTCCTGGGAATTCAACATCCCCAGGAAAATACAGAGAAAACAACCAACACGCACATGCTACCCCTCATGACCGAACAAACCACCTACATTGAATCACAGACCGTCATCATCGCCCACTAAAAATCACAACTACTTAGCACCTATAACAAAGTAAAATTTAAGAACACAAAAGGATGTAATCTCCAACCACAAAGATAAAAGAAAGTGAGCTTCTTTTTCTTTTTTTTTTAGTCACCAGTCTGTCACCTCACCATGAAAGGGAAGGGGACGGGTTTTCTTTTCTTGCACAAGCGGTAAAAATAACACTTGCCCCAATGTTAATGTCCAAAAGAAAAAATCAGCAGCTTTCCCAGAAATGTCAAACAAAAATAGACGATCAATGACTGACACACGTTACCTCAGCCGTCATAGTTGTAGTCCACAGATCTCCGCCCGGTAAACTTGAGCCGCAGGAACTCTTACTGAGGGTCAGGTGGTGGCACAGGCCAACCACGACAGGTGCGCAACGGCTGGACGGGCGCCCTCATCCCACGCCATCCAAATGACGCTCCCCACGACGGCTGTCCCTGCCAGGAGCCGGGCGGCAACTGTACACAATACCGCTCCACATGTGACAAACCACCACATCTGAAGCAACCTTGGTATCGCGGCTTGGGACCACGGCGAAAACGCTGACGAGGCTGGACGTCTCTAGGAAGAACAGAATGGTTGTCGAGCAATGGAACGTCATGTGGCCCCGCCACCCTGAGAGGTGCCTGAACGACTGGTGGACCGTTCTGAGGCAGCGGGGCTGAGTCCACTGCACGGGCCGCAGTCTTCAAGGCGGTCTGCACACCCTCAGGCAGGCCTTGTTCAATTTTCTCTCTCAGAAGAAACTCGGCTAATTCCTGTTGAAAACATTGTAACTGTCTCTTATGCAACTGCCTTATCGTCTCCTCATCCTCACGCTGCTGGGAGACAAATGTCAGCGGAGGTTCTGTAGCATCCAAAGGAGAGAAAACAACATCAGAAGGAGAGAAAACATCAGAAGGGCCGTCCGGTCGTCGTGGCACCGCGATCGTTGATGCGTCATCCGGATCGGGGCTAGAAAAATCTAAGTCACGTGCATCAAAAACGCAGGCCCCTTCATCAGGAGAGCGAACGGATGTGGACAGAGTGTCCTGTACTGGGGACCCATCAACGGATGTGGACAGGGTGTCCTGTACCGGTGACCCATCAACGGATGTGGACAGGGTGTTCTGTACTGGTGACCCATCAACATGACATTGGGCATAAGCCTCACACATTTCCTGTCCTCTTTGGAGAAAGAGATCCATCAACCTTCGTTCTGCCCTAACCCTATGCTCCAGGACCAGTCTATAGTCCTGTATTCGTACGTTCAAGGCATTGATGACAACTGGAGAAAATACGCTATCCTGTGGCCATGGGCCAGAAGGGCCCCATAAGTCCCATTTAGAGTCCCATTCAACCAAAATTGAAGTTAATTCAGCCATCAGTCCATTTGGTTGGGAGGAGCATGCGTGTGTATGTGACCCACTCATACTGGAGCGGTACATGGGCATACCTTAAGGTCAGAGAATATTGAATTACAATTATAGTCACTTCTATCGCTACTATAAGCACCCACAATTGTCCAAAAATAATCCCCCTGTGATGCAAAATTACCCCATATATTAGTTGTCAAAACCCTAAAGGAAACACACTGATTCACAATGGTCAACCTGAAAACCAGTTATTAACGCGGTTATCACAGGAAGCATGTACACCGTGAACTGTATAGCTATATACAATTCACACGAATAGACACAAAAATATGTATCTACAGGCAGAAACAAAAGCAACGAAATTTAGGTGTTCAGAGACAGAAACCAAATTAACCTATTATAAAACTCAAATATCCTCCTATAACATAGTGTAGTGAAAAGGGTGTCATTAACCGGAAAATCACAAATGCAGTGACTTCCCAAAAATCCTACTGTGTATTAGTACCCACAATAGCCCCCCTTTAAACTTAAACTAAGTCTACAATAAACAATACAAACCAAACAAATTGTTAGAACATGTCACACACTGAATGTTTCAAGACAAGGTTACCCTGTGAGTTGAAACTGGCAGAACAACGTCTAGTTATGTAACAGTCATGCACCATCACCCATGCAGGTTAATAGAACTCGAAAACAAAAGATGGGGCTAACTCCCTACACTAAAACTCACGTATATCCAAATGGACTACCAAATGGTTTTACTTTTTAAAAAGAAAATCGTGAGAAGGGGTTTTTAAAAACTAACTATAATTACGGGCCAAAAATGTGTTACAAAAAATGTGGTAGGCTATATCATGAATAGAGTATTGACCGGCCTCCTAAAAAATGTACACTATAAATTCAAGTATACACACCAAACACCTGGGAATATTCCTACCAGTTGTTCAAAATTAAGACAAAAACTTTGTCAAAGAGAAGGCCGTTCCAATACTCACCCATGTATTGTCCACCACGCATGCAACTGAAAGAAATAAAAACTGAAAATGTTACTACTTAATCACCTGAAAAAGGAAACAATTAACCTACGATCAATCCATCCTAGCGACAGATTAACTTTATAAAAATGTAAACTGTCGAGTACAGCCACAGAAATGGTATTTATAATTAATAACAGATTTAATAGACATGTGTATCTGTATCCTGCAAACATTTGAGCTAAAGGGAGTTGTAGTCATATCCCCTGATTCCGAAATCACCCGTAACAGAAGAGAACAACTACAAGGCCCAAAGATAATATAACCTGACTCACTCCGTTGTTACTATTGTATATTTGCACAAGACGTGCCCACGAACGGATTACAGATTGACGTTTGTCAACATAAGGACAAAGAACCCACTATGTTGTGGAAATGACTGGTACATCCTACACATGAAATACATTGCCCCTCAACCCCCTCACAGTAACCCTCAAACGAAATTTCAACCACATGTCACAGTAAGGTGACATGAAAGATCTCTCAGAAAGAGATGAAGGAAACATTGTAACAATATGCCATTTAGTGGTCAAAACATATACAAAATATTTGTCAGCTGGTATGCTGAATGTCATCTTACTACAGAAAGGATGTAATAAACCTAACTATAGTAAAGATCTTTGAACAGGGGTAGCCATCTGTTTACTGTAAATAGCCCCCCAATAAATTTGCTCACAGCTCACAGTGGGTCTTTTTAAAACAAAGGAGAGGAGATAGCCCTAAAGCTCTCTTCACCTGAAACATAGTGTTGATTCAGGGCGATAGCGATCCCCCCTCCTTCTGAAACTAAACAAGTTATTTATTGAGGGTGTAAGGAAGGGATTTTAGCTCTCTCCCCTTCTTTCCCTAAAAGCACATTCCGTCAGAGCATGCTAAAATTGTCATTGCAATTCCTCACACGTAGCTCTGTATGTATTCGCTCATTTAACTATCACTCTTCACTCACACATACATTATTCCCAATCAATTATCGTGATATCACACACACACACACACACACACACACACATGCAGGGGAATAGTTACCCCATCACCCACACTCATTTGCATACAACCAACCCCATACCGAGTAAATGGAGATTTATCTCACCCTACGCAACTGTTTTTGTCCCAGAATCAAATTACTCATGCAGAACTATATATAAATTTTACTAATAAGAACTGTATTTTTAACAATCCCTAATTAACCTATACCTAACTTTTACCTAAATGTAACCATTTCCAATTTGAGATGCATTTGTCATTTACCCTCTAAATTTTATTTGGACCCCCAAATTAAACCCACATTTTTAAACCTTAATTGTCCCCAATCTCTGAGTTTTTGAGCACAAGACAACAAAAATAGACTGAGCTGTTGTCTCCGTCAAAATTTAAATGAACCTCCCTACTGTAATATCTATATTATTCATTTAAGAAAAAAAAAGTCAATCCACCTTTAAACAGTCACTGATCTTTAAATAATTTCTCAAATATAATTTCACTCTTATACATTTATACACTCTAACGTACATGAATAGCCATATTATAGTTCCCTTATCTAATCTAGTTCATGCATCCAGTTTACTTGTTAACCTCCTATTAATTTCGTTTATTTATCTAGTTTGTTCATAAATGTATTAACCTATCACTTCCCCCTGAGCCATGACCAACATGGCTCATGACAAAAATCTGATCATCACAGAAAACAGTGCTACGCCATCCATAACATCACGCTCAGTACAACCATAGTCAGCAGAACAAACCAACTGACACACGCATCCATCACGCACCCACGCACAGGCACGCACTACACACATTGAGTACAGTCATACATACTCATCACACAGGACTCTCACAGAGTTGATTTAAACCACTACCACGGTTCAGTAGTACTATTTTCCAACTCTTCAAACATAACCACTTCACACACACGTATAACTTCACCCATGGGACAAGGTAGAAGGACACGGAATCAGTCCACTGTACTCTGTCCCATCTTGTGTGTGTATGTGTGTTGACCCTCCGTTGCCTCAGTCAACACGTCACCACAGGTGGTCTATTCCGAGAGCATTCCTAAGTAATAAAAGGTCCCTGTCTGTTATATGACAGGATGAACTCACAGCTATTATAAGCTTTAACAGATTGTTATCTTAGGCCATCTTTAGTGACTCCACAGCTAGCCTCTTGTCAATTAATGCAACCAGCCGTTCGAGTCTTAAAGATAATTGATTGATTGAAATATTTATCAACAGTTCGCAGAATTACAGTACCCTTCAAGCACAAACTCAACCCAAAGGCCGCTAACTGTGAGTGGACAGCTTACAAGAGGGTCCACCATTGTTCAATTCATCAAAAAATAGACTATACTGCCTGGCCTAACTGAACCAAACTTTTGTTTGTCGGTGAAGCCATCCTTACTGTGCAGAGCTATGCATGTCTCCTGGCTGGCGAAAATTGTTGCACAGCCCAACACCCATTCAGTACACATTCAAGACCGCACCACTCAACTCAAAAATGGTCTGATCATAAGAGTCATTCTAGCAATTATTTTCACCCGGGTTGAATAAAAATAATATGTAGAAAAGAATGACACAAAAATGTAGCCTACTCATCTTTTCGTATTCAAAATACAATTTTCAAACAAACAGATCCAGACCACGTCTAAATATGTGCCCATACACATGCCGTCCAAGTGAATAAATAACATTATCAAAACCCAACAGAATTCATTCTCTGGTCCAGCCAGAAAATGAACATCCTAGAGGCCTTCTAGACTGTTTTGTTCCTTCAATGAATACTCAACACAGACAGACAACATCCACAAAAGCACACATAAAGAGTAATCTAAAACCATCTTTAACCCTCGTATTTCGTATACAGACATATTGCAATGCCTTAAATCAATACAAATTCTAACGACACCTCCCCCCATTTGAGACATGAAACTTCTCCATGTATCAATAACATGCAGCCTCAGCCATAGGAAAGATAGACAGGATTCTGGAAAGATAGACAGGATTCTGTCCATCATAAGAACAGTGCCAAAGCACCGGGCATCACCACAGGTATAAGCCACCCATAAAACATTCAATCACCCATACGGACAGACATACACAGACACCCACAGCCCCAGGCACACACATACACGCATCAAAAGGCTAGTTTGTCAAGCCAAAGACAGAGGAAAACGAGTCAAACGACCCATGGCAGCACCAGAACACATGCGGTCACGTAACCCCAATAACGTCGATTAAATCAGAAATAAAACTGATCCACCCCAAAGGAAACGTCATAATTTCCCCAGGAAAACGGGAGCGAAAGAGAGGAGTGCACGCACACGCACGCGCACGGAACGGCACAAGGGAGCAGTAGTTGCTGACTGAAAGAACAAAAACCACGCCCCTAGCCAACCCAGAACAAACCCGCTCACACACCGGAAGTATGAGGAGACTGTAAAAAATAAAGAAACGCTCCCGAACGGGAACAAAGACGGCCACCAGATAGCCAGTACTCAAAGAGCCGCAATGCCACTGGGAAAACCAAAATGGCCACGAAGAGATATTAACAACAAGATGAGCACATCCAAATGAGCGTCACCCAAATGATACAAACAGCAAAAATAAATCAGCACGCTGCACGTCCCACTCAGGCCTCACAGGAAGAGCAACCATAAACACAATGAAAAGCAAAGCGTAACCTAATCGAATGTAAGACGCACGTTTAGTAATGCAGAAACATTTAAAAAGCGAAAAAAGATCCGATTCCTGGAAACACTTGCTCCTCATATAGGTTACCCACTCCCCCAAAACAATACGCCCAAACGTGGAAAGCAGTACGCTGACGACAAATCATTGGCAAAAGTGTAGCAACAACATAACATCGCCATACTTTACCTGTCCAGACCCTTGTCCACAGGACAAAGGAATACGACTCTGCCCTCACATCCCACGCATCTGTGTGTAGCGCTGCTCAAAACAGACTAGCCCTTATACAAGAGAAATACTCATCTAATCCCAGAATAAAGCCGCACTTCCACACAGACCCACGCGATGTTTCAGCAAAAGCCCCTGTACTCTTCTTAAACAAAGGACCCCATACCCCGTCGAGCAGAGACCCCCCACCCCCACTTATACGAAGGTCAGGGCCAAACTGGGCTTATTTCGCTGTGAAAGTGACATTTAGGCACGGAGTTGGAAAACCTTGTCTGAACCCCTCCATCCTTCCTGTAGCTGCTCAGACTCTGCTTCTCTGCCCCCAGCCAAG
This sequence comes from Electrona antarctica, assembly GCF_951216825.1. NCBI lineage: Eukaryota > Metazoa > Chordata > Actinopteri > Myctophiformes > Myctophidae > Electrona > Electrona antarctica. The sequence goes on along the minus strand of NW_027638072.1, from coordinate 11,559 downwards.
CTTATAGGCCTGCAGAGTGTCTAGTTTTGAAGATACAGACTCTGCTAAGCAAAAGTGAACAGGGCCAAACTGGGCTTATTTCGCTGTGAAAGTGACATTTAGGCACGGAGTTGGAAAACCTTGTCTGAACCCCTCCATCCTTCCTGTAGCTGCTCAGACTCTGCTTCTCTGCCCCCAGCCAAGCTTATAGGCCTGCAGAGTGTCTAGTTTTGAAGATACAGACTCTGCTAAGCAAAAGTGAACAGGGCCAAACTGGGCTTATTTCGCTGTGAAAGTGACATTTAGGCACGGAGTTGGAAAACCTTGTCTGAACCCCTCCATCCTTCCTGTAGCTGCTCAGACTCTGCTTCTCTGCCCCCAGCCAAGCTTATAGGCCTGCAGAGTGTCTAGTTTTGAAGATACAGACTCTGCTAAGCAAAAGTGAACAGGGCCAAACTGGGCTTATTTCGCTGTGAAAGTGACATTTAGGCACGGAGTTGGAAAACCTTGTCTGAACCCCTCCATCCTTCCTGTAGCTGCTCAGACTCTGCTTCTCTGCCCCCAGCCAAGCTTATAGGCCTGCAGAGTGTCTAGTTTTGAAGATACAGACTCTGCTAAGCAAAAGTGAACAGGGCCAAACTGGGCTTATTTCGCTGTGAAAGTGACATTTAGGCACGGAGTTGGAAAACCTTGTCTGAACCCCTCCATCCTTCCTGTAGCTGCTCAGACTCTGCTTCTCTGCCCCCAGCCAAGCTTATAGGCCTGCAGAGTGTCTAGTTTTGAAGATACAGACTCTGCTAAGCAAAAGTGAACATGGCCAAACTGGGCTTATTTCGCTGTGAAAGTGACATTTAGGCACGGAGTTGGAAAACCTTGTCTGAACCCCTCCATCCTTCCTGTAGCTGCTCAGACTCTGCTTCTCTGCCCCCAGCCAAGCTTATAGGCCTGCAGAGTGTCTAGTTTTGAAGATACAGACTCTGCTAAGCAAAAGTGAACAGGGCCAAACTGGGCTTATTTCGCTGTGAAAGTGACATTTAGGCACGGAGTTGGAAAACCTTGTCTGAACCCCTCCATCCTTCCTGTAGCTGCTCAGACTCTGCTTCTCTGCCCCCAGCCAAGCTTATAGGCCTGCAGAGTGTCTAGTTTTGAAGATACAGACTCTGCTAAGCAAAAGTGAACAGGGCCAAACTGGGCTTATTTCGCTGTGAAAGTGACATTTAGGCACGGAGTTGGAAAACCTTGTCTGAACCCCTCCATCCTTCCTGTAGCTGCTCAGACTCTGCTTCTCTGCCCCCAGCCAAGCTTATAGGCCTGCAGAGTGTCTAGTTTTGAAGATACAGACTCTGCTAAGCAAAAGTGAACAGGGCCAAACTGGGCTTATTTCGCTGTGAAAGTGACATTTAGGCACGGAGTTGGAAAACCTTGTCTGAACCCCTCCATCCTTCCTGTAGCTGCTCAGACTCTGCTTCTCTGCCCCCAGCCAAGCTTATAGGCCTGCAGAGTGTCTAGTTTTGAAGATACAGACTCTGCTAAGCAAAAGTGAACAGGGCCAAACTGGGCTTATTTCGCTGTGAAAGTGACATTTAGGCACGGAGTTGGAAAACCTTGTCTGAACCCCTCCATCCTTCCTGTAGCTGCTCAGACTCTGCTTCTCTGCCCCCAGCCAAGCTTATAGGCCTGCAGAGTGTCTAGTTTTGAAGATACAGACTCTGCTAAGCAAAAGTGAACAGGGCCAAACTGGGCTTATTTCGCTGTGAAAGTGACATTTAGGCACTGAGTTGGAAAACCTTGTCTGAACCCCTCCATCCTTCCTGTAGCTGCTCAGACTCTGCTTCTCTGCCCCCAGCCAAGCTTATAGGCCTGCAGAGTGTCTAGTTTTGAAGATACAGACTCTGCTAAGCAAAAGTGAACAGGGCCAAACTGGGCTTATTTCGCTGTGAAAGTGACATTTAGGCACGGAGTTGGAAAACCTTGTCTGAACCCCTCCATCCTTCCTGTAGCTGCTCAGACTCTGCTTCTCTGCCCCCAGCCAAGCTTATAGGCCTGCAGAGTGTCTAGTTTTGAAGATACAGACTCTGCTAAGCAAAAGTGAACAGGGCCAAACTGGGCTTATTTCGCTGTGAAAGTGACATCGAAATTTCACAGCGAAATAAGCCCAGTTTGGCCCTGTTCACTTTTGCTTAGCAGAGTCTGTATCTTCAAAACTAGACACTCTGCAGGCCTATAAGCTTGGCTGGGGGCAGATAAGCAGAGTCTGAGCAGCTACAGGAAGGATGGAGGGGTTCAGACAAGGTTTTCCAACTCCGTGCCTAAATGTCACTTTCACAGCGAAATAAGCCCAGTTTGGCCCTGTTCACTTTTGCTTAGCAGAGTCTGTATCTTCAAAACTAGACACTCTGCAGGCCTATAAGCTTGGCTGGGGGCAGAGAAGCAGAGTCTGAGCAGCTACAGGAAGGATGGAGGGGTTCAGACAAGGTTTTCCAACTCCGTGCCTAAATGTCACTTTCACAGCGAAATAAGCCCAGTTTGGCCCTGTTCACTTTTGCTTAGCAGAGTCTGTATCTTCAAAACTAGACACTCTGCAGGCCTATAAGCTTGGCTGGGGGCAGAGAAGCAGAGTCTGAGCAGCTACAGGAAGGATGGAGGGGTTCAGACAAGGTTTTCCAACTCCGTGCCTAAATGTCACTTTCACAGCGAAATAAGCCCAGTTTGGCCCTGTTCACTTTTGCTTAGCAGAGTCTGTATCTTCAAAACTAGACACTCTGCAGGCCTATAAGCTTGGCTGGGGGCAGAGAAGCAGAGTCTGAGCAGCTACAGGAAGGATGGAGGGGTTCAGACAAGGTTTTCCAACTCCGTGCCTAAATGTCACTTTCACAGCGAAATAAGCCCAGTTTGGCCCTGTTCACTTTTGCTTAGCAGAGTCTGTATCTTCAAAACTAGACACTCTGCAGGCCTATAAGCTTGGCTGGGGGCAGAGAAGCAGAGTCTGAGCAGCTACAGGAAGGATGGAGGGGTTCAGACAAGGTTTTCCAACTCCGTGCCTAAATGTCACTTTCACAGCGAAATAAGCCCAGTTTGGCCCTGTTCACTTTTGCTTAGCAGAGTCTGTATCTTCAAAACTAGACACTCTGCAGGCCTATAAGCTTGGCTGGGGGCAGAGAAGCAGAGTCTGAGCAGCTACAGGAAGGATGGAGGGGTTCAGACAAGGTTTTCCAACTCCGTGCCTAAATGTCACTTTCACAGCGAAATAAGCCCAGTTTGGCCCTGTTCACTTTTGCTTAGCAGAGTCTGTATCTTCAAAACTAGACACTCTGCAGGCCTATAAGCTTGGCTGGGGGCAGAGAAGCAGAGTCTGAGCAGCTACAGGAAGGATGGAGGGGTTCAGACAAGGTTTTCCAACTCCGTGCCTAAATGTCACTTTCACAGCGAAATAAGCCCAGTTTGGCCCTGTTCACTTTTGCTTAGCAGAGTCTGTATCTTCAAAACTAGACACTCTGCAGGCCTATAAGCTTGGCTGGGGGCAGAGAAGCAGAGTCTGAGCAGCTACAGGAAGGATGGAGGGGTTCAGACAAGGTTTTCCAACTCCGTGCCTAAATGTCACTTTCACAGCGAAATAAGCCCAGTTTGGCCCTGTTCACTTTTGCTTAGCAGAGTCTGTATCTTCAAAACTAGACACTCTGCAGGCCTATAAGCTTGGCTGGGGGCAGAGAAGCAGAGTCTGAGCAGCTACAGGAAGGATGGAGGGGTTCAGACAAGGTTTTCCAACTCCGTGCCTAAATGTCACTTTCACAGCGAAATAAGCCCAGTTTGGCCCTGTTCACTTTTGCTTAGCAGAGTCTGTATCTTCAAAACTAGACACTCTGCAGGCCTATAAGCTTGGCTGGGGGCAGAGAAGCAGAGTCTGAGCAGCTACAGGAAGGATGGAGGGGTTCAGACAAGGTTTTCCAACTCCGTGCCTAAATGTCACTTTCACAGCGAAATAAGCCCAGTTTGGCCCTGTTCACTTTTGCTTAGCAGAGTCTGTATCTTCAAAACTAGACACTCTGCAGGCCTATAAGCTTGGCTGGGGGCAGAGAAGCAGAGTCTGAGCAGCTACAGGAAGGATGGAGGGGTTCAGACAAGGTTTTCCAACTCCGTGCCTAAATGTCACTTTCACAGCGAAATAAGCCCAGTTTGGCCCTGTTCACTTTTGCTTAGCAGAGTCTGTATCTTCAAAACTAGACACTCTGCAGGCCTATAAGCTTGGCTGGGGGCAGAGAAGCAGAGTCTGAGCAGCTACAGGAAGGATGGAGGGGTTCAGACAAGGTTTTCCAACTCCGTGCCTAAATGTCACTTTCACAGCGAAATAAGCCCAGTTTGGCCCTGTTCACTTTTGCTTAGCAGAGTCTGTATCTTCAAAACTAGACACTCTGCAGGCCTATAAGCTTGGCTGGGGGCAGAGAAGCAGAGTCTGAGCAGCTACAGGAAGGATGGAGGGGTTCAGACAAGGTTTTCCAACTCCGTGCCTAAATGTCACTTTCACAGCGAAATAAGCCCAGTTTGGCCCTGTTCACTTTTGCTTAGCAGAGTCTGTATCTTCAAAACTAGACACTCTGCAGGCCTATAAGCTTGGCTGGGGGCAGAGAAGCAGAGTCTGAGCAGCTACAGCAAGGATGGAGGGGTTCAGACAAGGTTTTCCAACTCCGTGCCTAAATGTCACTTTCACAGCGAAATAAGCCCAGTTTGGCCCTGTTCACTTTTGCTTAGCAGAGTCTGTATCTTCAAAACTAGACACTCTGCAGGCCTATAAGCTTGGCTGGGGGCAGAGAAGCAGAGTCTGAGCAGCTACAGGAAGGATGGAGGGGTTCAGACAAGGTTTTCCAACTCCGTGCCTAAATGTCACTTTCACAGCGAAATAAGCCCAGTTTGGCCCTGTTCACTTTTGCTTAGCAGAGTCTGTATCTTCAAAACTAGACACTCTGCAGGCCTATAAGCTTGGCTGGGGGCAGAGAAGCAGAGTCTGAGCAGCTACAGGAAGGATGGAGGGGTTCAGACAAGGTTTTCCAACTCCGTGCCTAAATGTCACTTTCACAGCGAAATAAGCCCAGTTTGGCCCTGTTCACTTTTGCTTAGCAGAGTCTGTATCTTCAAAACTAGACACTCTGCAGGCCTATAAGCTTGGCTGGGGGCAGAGAAGCAGAGTCTGAGCAGCTACAGGAAGGATGGAGGGGTTCAGACAAGGTTTTCCAACTCCGTGCCTAAATGTCACTTTCACAGCGAAATAAGCCCAGTTTGGCCCTGTTCACTTTTGCTTAACAGAGTCTGTATCTTCAAAACTAGACACTCTGCAGGCCTATAAGCTTGGCTGGGGGCAGAGAAGCAGAGTCTGAGCAGCTACAGGAAGGATGGAGGGGTTCAGACAAGGTTTTCCAACTCCGTGCCTAAATGTCACTTTCACAGCGAAATAAGCCCAGTTTGGCCCTGTTCACTTTTGCTTAGCAGAGTCTGTATCTTCAAAACTAGACACTCTGCAGGCCTATAAGCTTGGCTGGGGGCAGAGAAGCAGAGTCTGAGCAGCTACAGGAAGGATGGAGGGGTTCAGACAAGGTTTTCCAACTCCGTGCCTAAATGTCACTTTCACAGCGAAATAAGCCCAGTTTGGCCCTGTTCACTTTTGCTTAGCAGAGTCTGTATCTTCAAAACTAGACACTCTGCAGGCCTATAAGCTTGGCTGGGGGCAGAGAAGCAGAGTCTGAGCAGCTACAGGAAGGATGGAGGGGTTCAGACAAGGTTTTCCAACTCCGTGCCTAAATGTCACTTTCACAGCGAAATAAGCCCAGTTTGGCCCTGTTCACTTTTGCTTAGCAGAGTCTGTATCTTCAAAACTAGACACTCTGCAGGCCTATAAGCTTGGCTGGGGGCAGAGAAGCAGAGTCTGAGCAGCTACAGGAAGGATGGAGGGGTTCAGACAAGGTTTTCCAACTCCGTGCCTAAATGTCACTTTCACAGCGAAATAAGCCCAGTTTGGCCCTGTTCACTTTTGCTTAGCAGAGTCTGTATCTTCAAAACTAGACACTCTGCAGGCCTATAAGCTTGGCTGGGGGCAGAGAAGCAGAGTCTGAGCAGCTACAGGAAGGATGGAGGGGTTCAGACAAGGTTTTCCAACTCCGTGCCTAAATGTCACTTTCACAGCGAAATAAGCCCAGTTTGGCCCTGTTCACTTTTGCTTAGCAGAGTCTGTATCTTCAAAACTAGACACTCTGCAGGCCTATAAGCTTGGCTGGGGGCAGAGAAGCAGAGTCTGAGCAGCTACAGGAAGGATGGAGGGGTTCAGACAAGGTTTTCCAACTCCGTGCCTAAATGTCACTTTCACAGCGAAATAAGCCCAGTTTGGCCCTGTTCACTTTTGCTTAGCAGAGTCTGTATCTTCAAAACTAGACACTCTGCAGGCCTATAAGCTTGGCTGGGGGCAGAGAAGCAGAGTCTGAGCAGCTACAGGAAGGATGGAGGGGTTCAGACAAGGTTTTCCAACTCCGTGCCTAAATGTCACTTTCACAGCGAAATAAGCCCAGTTTGGCCCTGTTCACTTTTGCTTAGCAGAGTCTGTATCTTCAAAACTAGACACTCTGCAGGCCTATAAGCTTGGCTGGGGGCAGAGAAGCAGAGTCTGAGCAGCTACAGGAAGGATGGAGGGGTTCAGACAAGGTTTTCCAACTCCGTGCCTAAATGTCACTTTCACAGCGAAATAAGCCCAGTTTGGCCCTGTTCACTTTTGCTTAGCAGAGTCTGTATCTTCAAAACTAGACACTCTGCAGGCCTATAAGCTTGGCTGGGGGCAGAGAAGCAGAGTCTGAGCAGCTACAGGAAGGATGGAGGGGTTCAGACAAGGTTTTCCAACTCCGTGCCTAAATGTCACTTTCACAGCGAAATAAGCCCAGTTTGGCCCTGTTCACTTTTGCTTAGCAGAGTCTGTATCTTCAAAACTAGACACTCTGCAGGCCTATAAGCTTGGCTGGGGGCAGAGAAGCAGAGTCTGAGCAGCTACAGGAAGGATGGAGGGGTTCAGACAAGGTTTTCCAACTCCGTGCCTAAATGTCACTTTCACAGCGAAATAAGCCCAGTTTGGCCCTGTTCACTTTTGCTTAGCAGAGTCTGTATCTTCAAAACTAGACACTCTGCAGGCCTATAAGCTTGGCTGGGGGCAGAGAAGCAGAGTCTGAGCAGCTACAGGAAGGATGGAGGGGTTCAGACAAGGTTTTCCAAGTCCGTGCCTAAATGTCACTTTCACAGCGAAATAAGCCCAGTTTGGCCCTGTTCACTTTTGCTTAGCAGAGTCTGTATCTTCAAAACTAGACACTCTGCAGGCCTATATCAGCCCAATATCAATATCAGCCCAATATCAATATCAGCCCAATATCAATATCAGCCCAATATCAATATCAGCCCAATATCAATATCAGCCCAATATCAATATCAGCCCAATATCAATATCAGCCCAATATCAATATCAGCCCAATATCAATATCAGCCCAATATCAATATCAGCCCAATATCAATATCAGCCCAATATCAATATCAGCCCAATATCAATATCAGCCCAATATCAATATCAGCCCAATATCAATATCAGCCCAATATCAACCAATATCAATATCAGCCCAATATCAATATCAGCCCAATATCAATATCAGCCCAATATCAATATCAGCCCAATATCAATATCAGCCCAATATCAATATCAGCCCAATATCAATATCAGCCCAATATCAATATCAGCCCAATATCAATATCAGCCCAATATCAATATCAGCCCAATATCAGCATCAGCCCAATATCAGCATCAGCCCAATATCAGCATCAGCCCAATATCAGCATCAGCCCAATATCAGCATCAGCCCAATATCAGCATCAGCCCAATATCAGCATCAGCCCAATATCAGCATCAGCCCAATATCAGCATCAGCCCAATATCAGCATCAGCCCAATATCAGCATCAGCCCAATATCAGCATCAGCCCAATATCAGCATCAGCCCAATATCAGCATCAGCCCAATATCAGCATCAGCCCAATATCAGCATCAGCCCAATATCAGCATCAGCCCAATATCAGCATCAGCCCAATATCAGCATCAGCCCAATATCAGCATCAGCCCAATATCAGCATCAGCCCAATATCAGCATCAGCCCAATATCAGCATCAGCCGAATATCAGCTGATATATTGATATTGGGCTGATATTGATATTGGGCTGATATTGATATTGGGCTGATATTGATATTGGGCTGATATTGATATTGGTTGATATTGGGCTGATATTGATATTGGGCTGATATTGATATTGGGCTGATATTGATATTGGGCTGATATTGATATTGGGCTGATATTGATATTGGGCTGATATTGATATTGGGCTGATATTGATATTGGGCTGATATTGATATTGGGCTGATATTGATATTGGGCTGATATTGATATTGGGCTGATATTGATATTGGGCTGATATTGATATTGGGCTGATGCTGATATTGGGCTGATGCTGATATTGGGCTGATGCTGATATTGGGCTGATGCTGATATTGGGCTGATGCTGATATTGGGCTGATGCTGATATTGGGCTGATGCTGATATTGGGCTGATGCTGATATTGGGCTGATGCTGATATTGGGCTGATGCTGATATTGGGCTGATGCTGATATTGGGCTGATGCTGATATTGGGCTGATGCTGATATTGGGCTGATGCTGATATTGGGCTGATGCTGATATTGGGCTGATGCTGATATTGGGCTGATGCTGATATTGGGCTGATGCTGATATTGGGCTGATGCTGATATTGGGCTGATGCTGATATTGGGCTGATGCTGATATTGGGCTGATGCTGATATTGGGCTGATGCTGATATTGGGCTGATGCTGATATTGGGCTGATGCTGATATTGGGCTGATGCTGATATTGGGCTGATGGTGATATTGGGCTGATGCTGATATTGGGCTGATGCTGATATTGGGCTGATGCTGATATTGGGCTGATGCTGATATTGGGCTGATGCTGATATTGGGCTGATGCTGATATTGGGCTGATGCTGATATTGGGCTGATGCTGATATTGGGCTGATGCTGATATTGGGCTGATGCTGATATTGGGCTGATGCTGATATTGGGCTGATGCTGATATTGGGCTGATGCTGATATTGGGCTGATGCTGATATTGGGCTGATGCTGATATTGGGCTGATATTGATATTGGGCTGATATTGATATTGGGCTGATATTGATATTGGGCTGATATTGATATTGGGCTGATATTGATATTGGGCTGATATTGATATTGGGCTGATATTGATATTGGGCTGATATTGATATTGGTTGATATTGGGCTGATATTGATATTGGGCTGATATTGATATTGGGCTGATATTGATATTGGGCTGATATTGATATTGGGCTGATATTGATATTGGGCTGATATTGATATTGGGCTGATATTGATATTGGGCTGATATTGATATTGGGCTGATATTGATATTGGGCTGATATTGATATTGGGCTGATATTGATATTGGGCTGATATTGATATTGGGCTGATATTGATATTGGGCTGATATAGGCCTGCAGAGTGTCTAGTTTTGAAGATACAGACTCTGCTAAGCAAAAGTGAACAGGGCCAAACTGGGCTTATTTCGCTGTGAAAGTGACATTTAGGCACGGACTTGGAAAACCTTGTCTGAACCCCTCCATCCTTCCTGTAGCTGCTCAGACTCTGCTTCTCTGCCCCCAGCCAAGCTTATAGGCCTGCAGAGTGTCTAGTTTTGAAGATACAGACTCTGCTAAGCAAAAGTGAACAGGGCCAAACTGGGCTTATTTCGCTGTGAAAGTGACATTTAGGCACGGAGTTGGAAAACCTTGTCTGAACCCCTCCATCCTTCCTGTAGCTGCTCAGACTCTGCTTCTCTGCCCCCAGCCAAGCTTATAGGCCTGCAGAGTGTCTAGTTTTGAAGATACAGACTCTGCTAAGCAAAAGTGAACAGGGCCAAACTGGGCTTATTTCGCTGTGAAAGTGACATTTAGGCACGGAGTTGGAAAACCTTGTCTGAACCCCTCCATCCTTCCTGTAGCTGCTCAGACTCTGCTTCTCTGCCCCCAGCCAAGCTTATAGGCCTGCAGAGTGTCTAGTTTTGAAGATACAGACTCTGCTAAGCAAAAGTGAACAGGGCCAAACTGGGCTTATTTCGCTGTGAAAGTGACATTTAGGCACGGAGTTGGAAAACCTTGTCTGAACCCCTCCATCCTTCCTGTAGCTGCTCAGACTCTGCTTCTCTGCCCCCAGCCAAGCTTATAGGCCTGCAGAGTGTCTAGTTTTGAAGATACAGACTCTGCTAAGCAAAAGTGAACAGGGCCAAACTGGGCTTATTTCGCTGTGAAAGTGACATTTAGGCACGGAGTTGGAAAACCTTGTCTGAACCCCTCCATCCTTCCTGTAGCTGCTCAGACTCTGCTTCTCTGCCCCCAGCCAAGCTTATAGGCCTGCAGAGTGTCTAGTTTTGAAGATACAGACTCTGCTAAGCAAAAGTGAACAGGGCCAAACTGGGCTTATTTCGCTGTGAAAGTGACATTTAGGCACGGAGTTGGAAAACCTTGTCTGAACCCCTCCATCCTTCCTGTAGCTGCTCAGACTCTGCTTCTCTGCCCCCAGCCAAGCTTATAGGCCTGCAGAGTGTCTAGTTTTGAAGATACAGACTCTGCTAAGCAAAAGTGAACAGGGCCAAACTGGGCTTATTTCGCTGTGAAAGTGACATTTAGGCACGGAGTTGGAAAACCTTGTCTGAACCCCTCCATCCTTCCTGTAGCTGCTCAGACTCTGCTTCTCTGCCCCCAGCCAAGCTTATAGGCCTGCAGAGTGTCTAGTTTTGAAGATACAGACTCTGCTAAGCAAAAGTGAACAGGGCCAAACTGGGCTTATTTCGCTGTGAAAGTGACATTTAGGCACGGAGTTGGAAAACCTTGTCTGAACCCCTCCATCCTTCCTGTAGCTGCTCAGACTCTGCTTCTCTGCCCCCAGCCAAGCTTATAGGCCTGCAGAGTGTCTAGTTTTGAAGATACAGACTCTGCTAAGCAAAAGTGAACAGGGCCAAACTGGGCTTATTTCGCTGTGAAAGTGACATTTAGGCACGGAGTTGGAAAACCTTGTCTGAACCCCTCCATCCTTCCTGTAGCTGCTCAGACTCTGCTTCTCTGCCCCCAGCCAAGCTTATAGGCCTGCAGAGTGTCTAGTTTTGAAGATACAGACTCTGCTAAGCAAAAGTGAACAGGGCCAAACTGGGCTTATTTCGCTGTGAAAGTGACATTTAGGCACGGAGTTGGAAAACCTTGTCTGAACCCCTCCATCCTTCCTGTAGCTGCTCAGACTCTGCTTCTCTGCCCCCAGCCAAGCTTATAGGCCTGCAGAGTGTCTAGTTTTGAAGATACAGACTCTGCTAAGCAAAAGTGAACAGGGCCAAACTGGGCTTATTTCGCTGTGAAAGTGACATTTAGGCACGGAGTTGGAAAACCTTGTCTGAACCCCTCCATCCTTCCTGTAGCTGCTCAGACTCTGCTTCTCTGCCCC
>NW_027638073.1:0-42000 GCF_951216825.1 Electrona antarctica | reverse complement strand
ATTGAGGGGATGGCCCGGGCATCAAAGCAACTACATCAATGAAAAAAAAAAAGCCCACCTGGGTCCGGAAAAAAGAGTCAATACGGCACAGTTAAGAAGCAGGATGGAGTTAAATAATTAATTTGTTGTCTGTGAAGTCAGATGTAGAGTTACTGAAAAAGAACACGCACATCTACATATGTGCCTACTAGGCAGGGTGCTGGATCAAACAAAGTCATGAGTAAAGAAATGAAAAGAATCCGCACACATGTGAAGGTCTGTAGGCTGGGGTCGCACTTGGAAAGATTCGGCTTTTGGTGACTAGTTTTAGAATTTTGGCGTGGTGTTAGGTATGGGTATAATGATTTCAAAAAGCTGTGCAAACGTATTGGGAGCGCCCCCTAGTGGTCTGTTTACACAGACTCAAATATTAGATACTTATAGGTATGATTGAAAACCAAAATAATTGATAAAAGAGATTAACAGAGATTCTGTTACTATTGGGTGTGCTAAAAAACATACTAAAATCTTAGGAAAAACGAACAACCAGAAAGGCATCGTTTTCAAGATGGCGTCCACGGTGGCTAAAATGCCTATAAACTGGGATTGAATATGTAGAAAATCGTAACAATTATGCACTTGTTAACTACTTTTTGAATTTTGGCATGGTGTTAGGTATGGGCATAAGGTTTTCAAAAACCCTCGCAAACTAATTTGGCTCGCCCCCTAGTGGTCGGTTTGCAATGAAACCACTATTAGATATGTCAGTATATGGTTGAAACCCCAAATAATTGATTTTCCAATGGATTATGTTACTAGTGGGTGTGCTAAATAACATACTAAATTCTTATGAAAAAACAAACATCTAGAAAGGCATCGTTTTCAAGATGGCGTCCACGATGGAGCTGTCGGGAGTTTAAAATGCCTATGGTTTCATTGCAAACCGATCACTAGGGGGCGAGCAAAATTAATTTGCAATGGTTTTTGAAAACCTTATGACCATACCTAACAGCATGAAAACCTTATGACCATACCTAACAGCATGAAAACCTTATGCCCATACCTAACAGAATGAAAAGCTTATGCCCATACCTAACAGCATGAAAACCTTATGCCCATACCTAACAGCATGAAAACCTTATGACCATACCTAACAGCATGCCTAAACCTTATGCCCATACCTAACAGCATGCCTAAACCTTATGCCCATACCTAACAGCATGCCTAAACCTTATGCCCATACCTAACAGCATGCCTAAACCTTATGCCCATACCTAACAGCATGCCTAAACCTTATGCCCATACCTAAAAGCATGAAAACCTTATGCCCATACCTAACAGCATGAAAACCTTATGCCCATACCTAACAGCATGCCTAAACCTTATGCCCATACCTAACAGCATGAAAACCTTATGACCATACCTAACAGCATGCCAAACCTTATGCCCATACCTAACAGCATGAAAACCTTATGACCATACCTAACAGCATGCCTAAACCTTATGACCATACCTAACAGCATGAAAACCTTATGCCCATACCTAAAAGCATGAAAACCTTATGACCATACCTAACAGCATGCCAAACCTTATGCCCATACCTAACAGCATGCCAAACCTTATGCCCATACCTAACAGCATGCCTAAATTCAAAAAGCAGTTACCAAGTGCATTTTCACGTGACGCTGCCGCGAGCTAAAATGCCTATAAACTGTGATCAATGTAAAACATTATGCACTTGGTAACTGCTCTTTGAATTTTGGCATGCCATTAGGTATGGTCATAAGGTTTTCAAAAAACATCGCAAACTAATTTGTCTCGCCCCCTAGTGGTCGGTGTGCAACTTTGGAATGAAACAGGCATTTTAAGCTCCCGGCAGCCATCGTGGACGCCATCTTGAAAACGATGCCTTTCAATTGTTAGTTTTCCGTAAAAGATTAGTATGTTATTTAGCACACCCAATGGTAACAGAATCCATTGAAAAATCTCTTCTATCAATTATTTGGGGTTCCAACCATATACTGACATATCTAATAGTGGTTTCATTGTAAACCGACCACTAGGGGGCGAGCCAAATTAGTTTGCATATGGTTTTTGAAAACCATATGCCCATACCTAACACCATGCCAAAATTCAAAAAGTAGTTACGAAGTGCATAATTGTTATGATTTTTTACATATTAAATCCCAGTTTAGAGGCATTTAGCTCATTTTAGCCACCGTGGACACCATCTTGAAAATGATGCCTTTCTGGATGTTCGTTTTTCCTAAAAGTTTAGTATGTTATTTAGCACACCCAATAGTAACAGAATCCATTGAAAAATATATTTTATCAATTATTTTGGTTTACAACCATAGCTATACGTATCTAATATTTGAGTCTGTGCAAACAGCCCCCTAGGGGGCGCGCCCAACGTGTTTGCACAGCTTTTTGAAAACCTTATACCCATACCTAAGGGCTACGACCCGAAACGTTACCAATCTAAGTAAAATAAAGTTCTGGGAGCAGACAATGATGATCCAGTCTTCTCCATGACATGCGCCATATATGTAGTGTGTCTTGAGTGTACAGGGTTTGATGAGGTCAGATCAACATATGGAATGTCAGAACAGGTCAGCTCCAAATATGGAGATCTAAGGGTTTGATGAGGTTAGATCAACAGGGAATGAATTCTGCACTGGCCATATATGGAGCGTATCTTGAGTGTACATGGTTTGGTGTCTTGAGTGCTGGTGGATGCCTGGTGCAGGTTTGGATAGTAAACAAGTGTCATACTTCCAAGGAAGCCCAGCCCATATGGACTTGCAGGACACTTTTAGTTTAATTTTACATAAACAGTGACAATTAACCAACGTGATCAAATGAATAACCAACTAAAAACAACCAAGCTTCATACATGGCAGATTACATAACTATATCATTATACAACAACCTACTGAACTGGATCTACTTGAAGAGCTGAGATTGTCTTATACTCCAGGCTCTAGAAACAAACTGACGTATTAATAAACACTAAACTCATCCTTGGCTAAGGACTTCTTTAACCTCTTTTTAATGAAATCCCGCACCGCCAACTAAAAACATCGAGGAGTAAGGAGCTCTCTCTCTCCCTCCCTGGTATGGGGTGAACGTGTGTGTGTGCTGTGTGGGTGGGGGGAGATTAGTTGCGCTGCCCTCGACAGTGATATACTTCTCCACTAAGCGGTGCAGAACCGAGAGAGTGACATGTAAACTGGATGGAAACTGCGCAGCTTTTAGCTTTTTTGATCGGATTTGTGGATCGTGAATTTTGCGGCTGATCGATCGGAGCATATAATATAGGCCCATCAAATGTTTTTTTTTTTCTTCTTTTTGCCAACCTTGCCATGCCCCCCTTGCCACATGCCCCAATGCAGCTGCACACAGCGGCCTATGGTTAATCCGGCCCTGTGTGTGACATGAAGGTACAACGATAAGGGTGCATGTGTTTAGTCCGACACCCCACCCAAAACCCTACCCTAACCTTGACTGTCTTAACAGGCCACGTATGTATCTTGGGAGCCATGGCAGGGTGATTCTTTTGATTGATTGATTGAAATATTTAATAACAGTTTGCTTTAACGGCCACGCATGTTGTCGGACTGTCTGACCAACGTATATACGCCCCAAAAGATACACCCCACGTTTGTACCTTCATAGCTTTTAGCAGCAGCTACAATCCAAGTTGATCTGGCTTCAACTGCAGCTGCAAAGCTACAATCCAAGTCGATTTGGATTCAACTGCAGCTGCAAAGCTACAATCCATGTTGATCTGGATTCAACTGCAGCTGCAAAGCTACAATCCAAGTTGATCTGGATTCAACTGCAGCTGCAAAGCTACAATCCATGTTGATCTGGATTCAACTGCAGCTGCAAAGCTACAATCCAAGTTGATCTGGCTTCAACTGCAGCTGCAAAGCTACAATCCAAGTTGATCTGGATTCAACTGCAGCTGCAAAGCTACAATCCAAGTTGATCTGGATTCAACTGCAGCTGCAAAGCTACAATCCAAGTTGATCTGGCTTCAACTGCAGTGAAGTAGTATTATATATCAAGTTGTTGTTTAACCATTTCCACTCACATCCGTAGAGGTCTTGAATCCCCTGGCGGTCATCTGCTGGCAGCTGGAAGTCATCAGTGTCCATCCATTTGTAGTCTTTATGCATGATGGACGATGTGTTGTCGGAGTGACCCAGACCCAGGCTGTGGCCCAGCTCATGGACCGCTACCAGAAACACATTGTAGAAACCTGGATGGATGGAAGAAGAACTACTTCAGTAAAATAAAATAAGTTTTTGTTATCCATTTGTTTTTGCGTCTGGGGCACCACCTCCTCCTACATGATTAGGGAAGTGGTGCTGGCAGATTCTTCTCTTGAGAGATTATTTGAGGGGCGGGGGGGGGGGGGGGGGGGGGGGGGACCGCAGAACAGAAGATAAATTAGTGCAAATTTCCGCAACGTAAGCACTATATCACAATATATGCCAGACCCGCAGTGTCTCTGCTTTCTTGCTTGCAACCTCGTGTGCCAACCCGAGAAATCTCTGGTTTCTTTAATGTCTATGAATCTAGAATGAATTAGTATTTTATAAGGCTGTCACGATTCTCGATTCGAATCGAAATCAAATCGAAATCACCATGCGCACGGCCGTCCGTTTATTCACCCCGGAACGTTTCTCACAGGACGAGTTACAGCAGCCTGTCGGACTTATATGCCGGTGCACAACCAACCCAGCCTGTAGCTCATTGCGGTGGCATCATCAGAGGCTCAGAGCAGACAACAACAACACACCCAAATTCACCCAAAGGAAGAAGCCGTTTATATCGCTGTTTATATTATTATATAGTATGGTTGTGTACAATCGCGGAGTGGAGTGAAGACAAGGTGAAAAACAGCTCCACAGCTGTTTTAAACTTTGAAACTCTGCATACACACACACAGGTAGAGAAACACACTCTGTTCTTTTCGCACTTATTATTTTCTAACTCCTTAAAACTGTCTCTTTCATTCTCACTCCTTTTGTATCACTCTGCCTTTCTGTGTTTTTTGTGTCTGCATTGTATCTTGTTTTTTCTCTGTTCTGTCTTTCTTACTCTGTGGGTACTTAAGACCTGGTGGGAGCTTCTCTTTTGATCTGAATTTTGAATCATCCATCAGGGAGAACAGATATCTGAAACCCCCTGCTGGTGAGATCAAAGCCTCAAGCACAAAAACAATGTTTTATTGCTTAATCTGTAGTCACTATTCATTGATTCACTGGCATACCTTTGAAAAAAATGTTATTCACTGTTATATTGAAATTAAAATGTGATTTATTGAGATTAATTAATTATAAGGCCTCTAATTAGATTAACATTTTTAATTGAGCAGCCTTATTATTTACTTTTTATTTTATTTAGTTACTTAGAGTAGAGCTTAACAATAATGTAATCTATCTCATCATCTTAAAGAAACATCTCAAAATGATGTGAGGACATAAAACCCAAAGTTTATATTGTTGATGCTATTCTCATTCTCATTTGTTATTAGTAAAAAAAAAAAACATTAGCCTAAATTAATGATCACACAGCGCTCTGTGCTGGAAATAGGAGGTTTTGAAAAATATCCATTGAATCGTATCGAAAATCGTATCGAATCGAATGTCTGTTAGCTGTTTACATTAGCATCCATCGTTGGCCTCCGGTGGCTCCCATGGTGTGACGTCATCGAATATCCAAAATCTCCTTGTACGCGCTGCGCACGCACTGCGTATGCACTGCGCGCGCAATGCGTGCGCAGTGTATGCGCATGCGATCTACGGCATTTTTAGGGCTCAGATTGAGATGAAAGGCCACGTTTAGAGCTTAATAATATGATAGCTATGACTCATCACTAGGCATGTAACGATATATCGTATATCGATATATATCGATATTAATCCTGACGATACGAATCGATTTATTGCATTTTTGTTGTATTTATTTTTTAGGGGGGGCTAGTGAATTATGGTGTGTGTGATATGCAATGTGAGCTTTAATCATATCCCATCATATTCATGTGCTTTTGGAGAGAAATGACTGAGTCACTTTCAGTAGTAGAGCACTGTAGAGGGGAGCTGTGTGTCTGTGACTGTGCCCAGGTGATGCTCATTAATACATCAAGGAAGGCAATTATGTTTCTGCACTGTCAAAAGTAATGCTACTTCTTTTGCAATGTAGTTAAATAGAAAATGTGAAAAAGCTTTGTTTAAAATATCGTGAAAAATCGTATCGTGAACCTCATATCGTGATACGAATCGGATTGTGAGTTGAGCAGTGTTGGGCAATATTGGGTAATATCTTTACTTTACTTATTACTCCTTAGAAAAAGTAATACTATTACATTACTTATTACTTGGAATCAAGAGTAATACTGTTACATATTACTTTATTACTATTACTTTACTTTTCAACCGGGCCCCTTCCACCCGCAAAAAGAACACAATCTGTTTAGCCAGCTCCTTTTACAACTGAATCCAATTGATTGGAATAAGAAGTCTCCAATCAGCCAAACTGAATAATTGCAGGATATAAAACCAAAATAGTCAACAGTCTCATCAGCCTTTTTATGCTGCATATTCCACATTTGGAATTCAACATCAACAATCTGAACTGCACACACATGGCTGCAGCATCTCAAAACGGACAGTATTGTATACATAAATAACAAACAATAAAATAAAGCAACAGTCTCTGACCTTTTTGAGGCAGCCTCTCAAGACAGACTGTTGACTCACGTCCAATTTAAGTAGTATATAATAATAAAATGATTGAAAGACAGAACTAGTGTATTGTCCGCTAGCGTGATGCTTGCTTATTTTATGGATATACATACTGTTGACTTTTACAACTTTGGCATGAGTAATTCAACAAAAAAAACTATATTAAACACACAAATGCAAATACATTGCATTAAACAGTGCTGCCTCCGGGCGGGTCTTTGCGCAACCGCTCCGGACCATGATGGATCTAAACGAGGCAGAGTCAACTGTTCATGTCTACAACAATACACCCAGTGACGAGCCAATTCTTCAGATAGTCTCCATTTAATGTCCTGGCGGATCAAATCCAGTCTGTTTTGCCTTACACTTTGTCTAAAACACGTTTAGACAAAGTGTTTTTTTGCACACGCAAAGTTTACAACAGACATTAATATACTTGGCATCTTTGACAGACAAAATAATACCGATACATTTCTCTGTCATGGTCTCTGTCTGTCTGTTGTTGTTTGGAAGTGAAGCGAGTCTGAGACCCCAGACGCATACGCTACGTCATAACTGTGCGCAGGCTGTGCAGGCCAACAAAAACAGATCTACAAGCTACAATGCATGTCTGTTTTTACCCGTTGATAGCTTGTAGATCTGTTCTATTTTTGCATGCCATGCGACAACCATCTACTATGAGTGCATAACCGAACGAATGAACCAAAACAAATGACGCTCATTTGTAAGTGAAAGTAAGGAGTAACGAAGCGTGTTTTGGCGGAGTAAATAGTTACTATATTACTATTTCTGCAGAGTAATTCGTTATACTACTCGTTACTGGAAAAAGTAATAATATTACAGTAATATGTAACTAGTACACAGGGAACGTAGATGTCCAGTCTTTAGGGGGACATCTGGGATTCCAGTGGAGGATTGGATGGAGGAGATGAGGGCTACTTTGAGAACAAGACGCTTGAGACCTGTTGACCAAGCATATTTGATATATGACCACCTGGAGGGGGCAGCAAAAAATGAGATTAGGTATCGACCTAGGGCAGAAAGGGAGGATCCTATGACATTTTTAACTATTCTTGAAGATATGTATGGTTGTTTAAAATCTCATGTTTCCTTGCAACAGAGTTTCTTTTCTAGGAAACAGCAGGAAGGGGAAACTCTTCAAGAGTTTTCACATGCTTTGCATTGCTTCATGGAACAGGTGGAACGCTGTGCCCCAAGGGAAATGCAGGGGGTCCCAACCCTCCTTAGAGATCAGTTTGTTGAACATGTTCTTGACTCTAACCTTCACAGGGAGTTAAAACGAGTGGTTCGGCAACATCCTGATTACAGCCTCCTTGATGTAAGAGGAGAGGCCATTCGCTGGGAGCGGGAGGGGCGACCCGAGGAACAAAGGGGTAGGAGCTACTCAGTCCTAGCCTGGATCCAGACCAAGAGACGCAGTCCACTAAGAGAGTGGGCGGGGTATTTGGGCTGTGAACCTTTGCACTGTGAACCTATAATTTATTCGGTACAAAAATGTATTATACAATGAGAATCGGTGTGCGTCATCACACAGCGCAACACACAGCGCAACACACAGAGGAAGGAGGGAAAAACAACACCAATGGCTACTGGTTGAGGGAAATTCTAATCCCCTCCCCCTTGAAATCGCTCAGACAGGAGACAATGTCAGACTGAAGCTTCAAGAAAGCTACAGTCTGATAATCAGGCTAACTCAGTCCCATCCTTTAGGGCTATGCAGCATTTTGAAAGTAAGACACCTACTAGTTCCGCTAACACCGAAATTGCTGCATTAAAATGCATGTTGCAGAACCAAGAAGAGCAGCTTAATATATTTGACTGAGCTTCTACTTGCACTGCAGGCAGCCCCCAGGCCCCCTGCTACTCAAACATCAGGTGGGGATTACACCGGCTCAGATTTCCTAACCATTCCCCCCAATCTGGTTGCACCTTGTCCGGAGGTTAATGCTCGCTTGGGAGATGTATCGGTAGAGTCAAAATGTTTAAATCCTACTAAATGGCCAGCTCCACCACCAGACCAAATATGCTGGTACTTCCAGAACGGAAGATGCTGGTATGGTGATCGGCGCAGATATCTGCATGTCCTTCAGCCTATAGGTGCAGATGTTAGGAGGGGTTCAGCGGCTGAGGTTGGCAATGTAGTTCCTCAACGCAGACAGCCTGAGCCTGCTCTTCGCCATCAGGCCCAGGGGGCTGTCGTGGAGGCCGGGTCGACAGTCCAACATTCCATCAGTGCTGTTCTAAAACAATCAACTGATGACCTGATGGCACTTCAGGCCGACGACACAGACATTAGCCAGGTCCTTCTGTTTTACCAGCCATGACGGATGCCAGGCCGGGTGAGGAAACGGGGACTCCAGCCTACAACATTAAGGCTGCTCCGCCAGTGGAACCGGCTCTCAGTGAAAGACGGGCTCCTGTATAGAACATACCAACGGCCTGATGGTGGAGAGTTTGTGTACCAGCTGGTGCTCCCAGAGGGGCTGAAAGAAGAAGTATTCCGTCAACTGCATACCCACCACGGCCATCAAGGTATAGAACGCACTACAGAACTGATTCGGCAGCGATGTTATTGGCCAGGTATGGTAAACATGATTAAAGACTGGTGCAAAACATGTGAGAGGTGCAGTGTCACTGGCCGTGAACCTAACCTGCCTGTAGATTTCCTGCTAGGCCGAGTGGACAAACCAACTACAGGCGAAGTCTGTGACTGGGTTCAAGAGCATCAGCCACGACTGCAAGTGGCAGTGGAGAGTGCCCGGGATAAGATGAAGCAGGCACCAGCCCAACGGAAAGAGAGAGCTCGGGGAGATGTATTGCCACCAAGACACACCCATCTTGCGAACCACTCCCAGAGGAAGGAGTAGAAGGTTCAACCGGGAGACATCCAGTAGACACCCGAACACTACCAGCCACAGTGAGGGGCGCAAATGGGGCTACAAATCTGCAGATACTGGGTGTTAGCAATTCCATTACACCACTTTTCAGACCCTGGTTGTAACCAATTGTCGGGCCGCCAATTCAAGAACCCGGGGGTAGATGTAGCCAGTCGGGAATGTCCCTCCTGGGCTACTGTTGAGATGCAGGCCAGAGCTCCTCCCACTTCCTGCTTCCTAAATTGTTGACTCGCTATAAAAGCCAACTAGCAGGGGTTTTATTACTCCTTCGGTCCGGGTTGTGACAATGACAGGTTGCAGGCTGTGCAATGCCCCTGGTAGGTGAATATTGTATAAAAGAGTGCAGTATATTTGATTATTTTCCCTTGATACTCAGACCTTGTTTGTCACTTTAGGCGTAATCGGTTAATATAAACCAGGAAGAATACTGCAGAGTAGTCATCTTATTGTTGATCTGATTTTCATTCTTAGTTTGCAAAGTAATGATGTGTTTTTTATTTGTTTGCATCCATACAAAAGGAATGCAATGAATGAGATGCAGTTGCGCACCATGCACTGTTCTGTAGCATTACAGCTGAACTAAAAACATCTTTAAAACAACTAAGCACTCATTGATATCATGTTAAATCTCACTTAATTTCAGTTGAAGTGTCCTGTTCATTGTAACAAATGAACAAAAGCCCCTTCAACTAATTCTGGTTGTCTCCATGGTGCAAAGCTCACTTCGTGTCCAGGTGGCACCATCTCTTACCTTGCACATGCTGGTTGGTGACGCTCCATTGCCAGTCTGTGTTGAAGTGCACATAACCTTTCCTGAAAGGCTTGGGGGTGGAGGCATGTGCCAGGTCCGATGATATAAATGTATGGCCTTTGTGAGGACCGGCGTGGAAGGAGATCATGATGTCGGCCGTATCGCGGCGGCCGTAATGGATGTCATCGTAGGGGATTTCCTCAAAGGTGAGCCGACTGACATCCTTCCAGACTTTGAAGGCTCTACGGATGGCCTTGGATGTGTCCTGCCATGCGATTTTAGGTGCAAAGGTCTCAATACTAGAGGCAAAGAGAGACAAACTAAGCAAAGCTGTCCAAGTGTCCAAGTTACATTCCCTAACTAACCCCACAGTAATCCCACAGGAAGACAAAACAAGGTTTGGGTTTGGCCGGTTTGGCCGGTTTATTGTATATTGTTTATAAGGATCCCCAAGCTAGTCTTCCTGGGGTCCATAAAGCTATAGTCTTCCTGGGGTCCATAAAGCTAGTCTTCCTGTGGGGTCCGACACAGACAAACAGTTTACATTTAACAAAGGCAATACTTACAATTGTTTACAAACACTAACTCAAAATAAAACATAGTAAAAATAAACGATAAAATAAGAAATAAAAAACATAGAAGAAATAAAAAACATAGCAAAAATCACTTTCAACAAATTATACATTTGAATTATTATTTTTTCCCAGGGTTACTACAGAATGGCTTACATAAGGTGTTCTTTTAACTTGATTTTAAAGATGAATTTTGTATTTGTATTGGTTATACACTTTGGTAGTGCATTCCTAGCCCTAGAACATAGTATATATGTGTAACGGTGTTAAGAAATACTTTCTTTATAGTTCAATTATGTTAAACTTGGGACACAGCCATGGCTAATTTATTTCGTTTTGTATGTAATACATTTTATTTTGAAGATGTTGTGTTGCATTGTGGGTAATCCTCAGTACAGAGGAACTCAATACTGAGGGTAAGATGGTCTCCTGTTTGCTCAGGCACAAACAAATTAATTACAAACATCTAAGCTTCATATAAGTGGCCAAATATGCACTCATGTTTACATAATGTTATCCAGTAACATTCGTTTTTGTTTTTCATGGTATGGAATTGCTTATGTCATTGTTAAAAAAACGTTTAGCATGTTAGCTAGCTCTGCTAACTCTGCTAAGTGCTGTGTTACATAAGAATCCACTGACATGGAGTATGTTGTGTCTGAACAGGAGATGCCCACGTGTTGTACTGTGTCTGAGCTGTGGTTGTGTGTCCCAACTGTTTTCTCAGGTATGTCCTGTGCAATGTGCATCTGTTGTATTGTTTAGTTGTGCTTTTGCTATTATTTGCATAATAGAGGCCTACCTGCCATTTTGCATTTATTTCAGCAGGTGGCACTAAACTTCTTGTTGCTTCTCACTTACATATAAATGGAGCTTTAGAGGGGAATTATTCTGCTGTTGTGTGTAATGCATTGCTTTATTTGAGTGACATTGAATTGATATGTATTTAAGGAAATGTCTGTATTTTATTATTTTGTATTGTTGTCAAATTTCATGTAAAAAATAACCACTATACGATCACTATGTCAGTACAGAGGAACTCAATACTGAGGGAGATGCCCACGTGTTGTACTGTGTCTGAGCTGTGGTTGTGTGTCCCAACTGTTTTCTCAGATTAAACCACACTATTGCTCCAACCTGGACTTCTGTGTATACTTGATGAGACAGCAGGCAGGACAGGATAGAAGAGGTCACATTGGTGCCGTGACTCGAGACTCTTCTGTTGAGCTGTGGATGCTACAGAGCGATCCGGGACTGTTCTGCTGCTGCTGTTCGTCTACAGTCAATTAAGTCAGGTGGACGTGTTGGTTTGATACAGTGCTAGTGGTCAGGAACTCAGATTGGGGACATTTATTTTATTTTACCAGTTATCTGTGCAAGCCTTTTTGAGTTTCATTTTTTTATTTTGTGATATTGTGCACTTTCCACTTAATTGTTGACATGAGTTATTCTAAGGGGGGATTTTTTGTGACTCCTTTTGGGGTTGGCAGAGGTAGGGGTTTTAAGCCTCCTGTGAATTTACAGTTTGACAGTCCTGTTCAGGGGGGTGGTGTTGTGATGTCGGGTAATCAGAGTGCACCGGGGACCTCTTTGCTCAGTACTAATGTTGCCCCTACCCCAGCTAGCCAAAACACAGCTTCCCCTGCTGCAGCCGGGCAAAGCACAGGTTCCCCTGCCCCAGCTAGCCAAAGTACAGATTTACCTGCCCATACCCATTCCCCTGATGCCATTGCTGCCAGTATTGTCAGTCAGATGGGTGATGTATTAATTCAACAGGTCAGTCAGCGTGTAGCACAGGACATTATGTCTCACCTCAGTCCGTTTGTCGGTACCCCTTTACACAGTGCTGCCCCTTCGCCAGCCCATGCCAATGTGTCTGTCAGTACTCCCTTACTCAGTGCTGCCCCCTCGCCAGCCCATGCCAATGTGTTTGTCAGTACCCCTTTGCACAGTGCTGCCCCTCCACCTAACCATGCCAATGTGTCTACAACAACTGCACTTGATGTCTCCCATTTGCAATATGTGTCCCATCGGAAACTGAAGGAGCCCCCATGCTTCAGGGGAGACAGCTCGGACTCTGTTTCCATACAGGAGTGGGAGGAGCTCATGAGGAATTTCATTAAAAGGGGTAATTTGCAGCCTGAGGAACAAGCAGAGGAGATCCTCGTTCACCTCAGAGGCAAAGCCAAGGATGTTGTCAGGTTTGGGACCAGGAACAGTGATATCGACATCACCCGCAACCCTGACGCCGTTTATGGCCTTCTGCGGAAGCACTTTGATTCTGCCCCATGCTCATCTCTCCCGTTGGCGGACTTCTACACCACACTTCCTGAGAAGGGTGAGGATGCGTTTGACTACTGGCTCAGGCTGAACCGCACTGTCGACCTAGCCACTGAGCGTCTGAAGGAGCAGGGCAAGACACTGGACAGCCCTAGTACTGAAGTGACACGTATGTTCATAAAGAACTGCCCCTCCACTGAGCTTGCTATCACCTTCAGGTCGAAAACAATAGACAAGTGGACAGCTCATGAAGTTCAAGATATTCTGAACGAGTATCATTCTGAAATTGCGTCAGTGATGTGCAGGGCTCCCAAGGAAAGAGTGTCGGTGAATGCTCTTGCTACTGTCCCACCACCTGTACTACCTGCTGAGGGACAGATCTCAATGCAGACGCAGGCCACTGACCCTGACGCCCTGAACCGCCTTATCAGCATGTTGGAGAAGGTGCTGCAGCAAAGACCCTTTCCAAGTTCAACCAGACAGTCTGGCCCACGACTCCCCAGGGTTGGAGGTTTTGTTTGTCAAGATGCTGCACATTCTGCATTGACTCACTGCCGTGAACATAGACTCTGCTTCCAATGCCATTCACCAGACCACTCCAGACGTGATTGCCCTAACAGCACATTGCCAACCTCCAATCAGCAGTCGGGAAACTGACAGATCCGCACTTAAGGGAGGAGAGTGTGGATCATGACAGTAACCCTCCCAACTGTGATGATGAAGATTTGGAATCCGTGTATGACTCTCTCTGTTCTGTCACAGCCTCTGGGAAGACTGCCATATTCCAGTTGACACACAGGCTTCAGAGAGCTGACAGTTTGTTCTATACTGATGTTTGTGCTGCTAATGCAGTTGATCTGAAAGCCATGATTGACAGTGGCTCCATGGCATGCTCCTTGAGTGAGGCTGCTGTGGCACGCCTTTTGCAACACTGCCCTGACATTAAGAGAAGTCCTGCTGATGACATTGTTGTAATTGGTGCTGGGGGTCACCATGTCACTCCGACGGCAGTTTATGACTTGGAAGTGGCCATCTACGGTTTCAAGCTGCTCATCCCGACGTTGGTCATTCCAGGGCAAACAGACGACATGATTGTCGGCAGCAATGCTATTAAGGTGCTTATACGTCAGATGAAGAGTTCTGATAACTATTGGAGTCTTTTGGCTACACCAGTTGACGCCACTGATGATGAGTGCTACCAGTTCTTGTCCTTTCTATCCAATTCTGAGAAGTGGAAGGGAGGACCCATGCCAGACAAGGTTGGCACTGTAAAACTGAGACAGAGTGTCATGCTTGAGCCATTGTGTGAACACCTTGTTTGGGGCAAGCTTCCTGCCTCTGCACCCATATCTGTGGGGAGCACAGTAGTTGTTGAGGCAACCCAGTCGAGATCCAGGCCCAGGAATGTGTTGGTGGGCCGTGTCATATCGCCACTGTGGGGGGACAGGTGGGTGCCCCTGAAACTGATCAATCCTAGCACTGAGACGGTAATTCTGAAGAGGAACAGCAAGATTGCGGATGTGTTCCCGTGTGTTGCGGTTGAGGAGTTGTCCCCACCCGACAAGGTCTCTGTTAATATGCAGAGTGTCACACAGCACTCTGTGGCAACAAGGTCTCCTGAACAGATGGACGATGTTCTAAACAAGCTGGGACTGCAGGACCTGAACCTGAACTCCTGTGAGGTGTCAGACATGTGGAAAGACAGACTGCTGCGACTTGTTGAAAGCTACGAGAGTGTGTTCTCGAGAGACAAGATGGACTGCGGGGAGGCCACAGACTTTGTCCACAAGATTAGCCTTGTGGATGAGAGGCCATTTCGTTTACCCTATCGTCGGGTACCGCCCAGCCAGTACGAAACGCTGAGAACAGCTCTCAATGACATGGAGGAAAGGGGCATTATCCGGAAATCGCACAGTGAGTACGCGTCACCCCTGGTCTTAGTGTGGAAGAAGGATGGCAGTCTCCGCATCTGTACTGACTTCAGGAGCCTCAATGCAAAGACAGTGAAAGACGCGCACCCACTGCCTCACCAGGCAGATGCCCTCGCTGCGCTTGGAGGGAATGTCTTCTTCTCTACCATGGACTTAACGTCTGGCTTCTACAATGTACCACTCTATGAGGAACACAAGAAGTACACAGCCTTCTCTTCACCCTTTGGCCTCCACGAGTATAACAGGATGCCGCAAGGTCTGTCCAACAGTCCTGCGACGTTTATGCGGATGATGATGTCGATCTTCGGGGATCAAAACTTCACCAGTTTGCTCTGTTATCTTGATGACGTAATGGTCTTTGCCCCCACCGAACAGCTGGCTCTTGAGCGTCTGGATATGGTGTTTTCCCGTCTCAGGAACAATAAGCTCAAGCTAGCCCCAAAGAAGTGTCATCTCTTGCGGAGATCAGTAAAGTTTCTGGGACATGTCATCTGTGGAGATGGGGTGAAGAAAGACCCTGACAAGATGAGGGCCATCATGGATGTGGGAGAGGCTGACCTGATGGAAAATGACGGTGTCACTCCTTCCTGGAAGAAGATAAGGTCCTTCTTGGGCCTAATTTTCTATTATCAGCACTTCATTTCTGATTGCTCTGCAAAAGCTAAGCCCTTGTTCAAGCTCCTCTCTGGGCGGCAGGTGCAGAAGACTATGAAGGGCAGGAAGGCCAAGAAACGATTCTCTGCTCCACCAGTGCTTACGGCAAGTCACTGGACTGCCGCATGCAAAGACTCATTCGAGACCCTGAAGAGTGAGCTAGCCGATGGTGTCACCTTAACCCACCCTGACTTCAATGGGCCTTTCATTCTGTCTGTTGACGCATCGTTCGATGGAATTGGCGCAGTCCTGTCTCAAGTTCCGCAAGGTGAGACTGTTGCTCGACCTGTTGCCTTTGCCAGCAAGACACTGTCCCGGTCACAGATTAACTACCCAGCGCACAGGCTGGAATTTCTGGCGTTGAAGTGGGCCATTTGTGACAAGTTTGGCCATTGGCTGAAGGGGAGGCACTTTACTGCCTGGACGGATAACAATCCGCTGTCCTATATCTTGACAAAGCCCCGCTTGGACGCATGTGAACAAAGATGGGTGGCGAAGCTAGCAGCGTTCGACTTCGATCTGAAGTATGTCCCAGGAGTCAAGAACATTGTCGCCGATGCCCTCAGCCGCGAGCCATTTGTTCGTTCATGTATCAGTCACCGTCTGATGAAAGAGCCTTACATCGCACTGTTGGATGAAGTCAATGGTGTTGTCAGGGGTACAGTACAGGATGCCTTTCGCCTGACAAACAACTGTCAAGCTGTTCGGGAAGTGGAACCAAGATCATCTGATTCCGATGCTGAAGCTGTCTCTCAAGCTCCATCAGCCCTGAAGAAGTGTCAGCAGTGTTGATTGCCCATGGTGACAGTGGCATGACCAGTCTGCTCGGTACTGGTCCGCCGCTGCCCCAGTTGCCTGGAGAAGACCCTTCCACTGTTATTCCCCAGAGCCAGCTCTTGAGTCTTCAGGAGCAGGATGCCACAATAAGCAGGGTCATGTTCTATGTGCAGCGGCATAAAAGAGCTACAAGACGGGAGGCAGCATCTGAACCTAACTGTGTCAACAAGCTCCTCAGACACTGGAAGAAGCTACGGGTGCAAGATGGGATCCTGTACAGGGTGAAGAAGGACCTTAGACTCAACAAGAAGCTCTTCCAGTTCATTGTGCCAGATAGCCTCAAACGTCAAGTTCTCTGCGGTGTCCATGATAATGCTGGTCACCAGGGCCGTGCACGAACCCTCTCCCTTGCTAGGGAACGGTTCTTCTGGATCGGAATGGAAAATGATATAGCCAACCATGTACGTCGATGTGAGAGATGTGTCGTTGGCAAAACACCTGAACCCGAGGCCCGTGCACCCCTTGAGAGCATACAGACATCTGCACCGATGGAATTGGTGTGTATCGATTTCTGGTCTGCCGAGCTGAGTGACAAGAAGACAGTTGACGTCTTGGTGGTAACAGACCACTTCTCCAAGATGGCACATGCCTTTCCCTGTCGAAATCAGTCTGCGAAGCAAGTTGCCCGCCGGTTGTGGGATGGTTTCTTCTGTATTTATGGGTTTCCCCAGAGGATCCACTCAGACCAGGGTGCCAACTTCGGGAGCAGGCTCATGAAAGAGCTTCTGGAGATGGCGGGAGTTCACAAGTCTCGCACCACCCCTTACCATCCAATGGGTAATGGTATTGCGGAACGTTTCAACAGGACACTGGGGAACATGTTGAGAGTCCTGCCCCCTACAGCAAAAGCCAGATGGCCACAGATGCTACAGACATTGACCTTCTGCTACAACTGTACAGTCCACGAGACAACCGGCTTTGCCCCCTTCTTCCTGATGTTCGGGCGAGTCCCGCGTCTCCCCATTGACATCATGTTCCAACATGTCCGCCAGGATGACGAGGTGGTCAGCCGCACTGAGTTTGTTTCTCGCTTGAGGCGGGACTTGTGTGCAGCCGCAGAGATTGCTCGAAGACACAGCCTCCAGGAGCAAGCACGTCACGCCAGAATATACAACCGCCGAGTCAAAGGCTCTCCGTTGGCTGTGGGTGATAGGGTGTTGCTAGCCACTCGTGGCGAAAAAGGCAAAAGGAAGCTCTCTGACAGATGGGACTCGGCTCCTTATGACGTTGTGTCAGTGAGACCTGACATCAACGTGTACAGGATAAAAGACGCGCAGACAGGCAAGGAGAAAGTTGTTCACAGGAACCTTCTTCTCCCAGTGAATTTCCTGAATTTGGATGAGGATGAAGCTCCGATCTCCCTTGTTGGGTCGGATCTCAGTGTCGTGGCTGATGGAAGTGGCCAGGAGTCAGTGGCAGCTGGTGGTGAGGATCGCAATGTCCAGACTATGGATTGGCTCATGAATACTCCTGGAATTGAGGACTCTGTTGATGGGAGTGATGTGGACGAAGTTCTCTCCATGGCTGCAGGAAGTGATTCCCTCTCTGGTGACATAGCCGATACCCCTGATGGATCGGACCCCATCCCAGCCGGCGCAGTCCCTTCCCCTGAACCCATCCCTACCAAGGCAGTCACTTTCCCTGACTCTGTCACTGCCGTTACATTCCCTTCTCCTGATTCAGTCCCTGTCAGTGTAGCTCCTGAGACAGCCACTTCCCCTGTTGTTGTAGCTCACTCACCTGATCTAGACTCGGTCAGTGTGTCTCACTTGGATCTCTTACATGATGTTAGCCAGGATGCTGTTTGCACACGGCCTCAGGGTGTAAGTGCAGGTCAAGCCGGTGCGGTCACTACCAGGGTTGGGAGACATGTCAGACCTCCTAAAAGATTAATTTGTGAAATGTCGCCACAAGAGGTTGAAGATACCTCACCTTCAAGTTCTGTTTTGAACCGCTTTGACAGTACGTTTGTGGTTTAAGAGTTTTTTTTTCTGTTTTTGTTGGAAGTCTGGCTTTCTGATGGGCCTTGTTTTGGGATAGTGATTTGTGACTGTCATTTTTGTTTGAAGTGTGCAATGTGGGCTAGGATGTTCAGGAGGTGTAAATGGCATCTTCTATCGGTCTGTGTGAAGTGTGGGGTTGCCCTATTCTTTTGCACTCCTTACAGGAGGATGTTGTATTGACTGTAATACGTCGGTGCTCTGTTTCATTCACTCTTTTTTGGTGGTCACTGATCAAGATGTTTTTTGGTTGATGAGAGATTTGCAAGAGAATTTAACATAATTTAAGGGGGGTGTATGTAACGGTGTTAAGAAATACTTTCTTTATAGTTCAATTATGTTAAACTTGGGACACAGCCATGGCTAATTTATTTCGTTTTGTATGTAATACATTTTATTTTGAAGATGTTGTGTTGCATTGTGGGTAATCCTCAGTACAGAGGAACTCAATACTGAGGGTAAGATGGTCTCCTGTTTGCTCAGGCACAAACAAATTAATTACAAACATCTAAGCTTCATATAAGTGGCCAAATATGCACTCATGTTTACATAATGTTATCCAGTAACATTCGTTTTTGTTTTTCATGGTATGGAATTGCTTATGTCATTGTTAAAAAAACGTTTAGCATGTTAGCTAGCTCTGCTAACTCTGCTAAGTGCTGTGTTACATAAGAATCCACTGACATGGAGTATGTTGTGTCTGAACAGGAGATGCCCACGTGTTGTACTGTGTCTGAGCTGTGGTTGTGTGTCCCAACTGTTTTCTCAGGTATGTCCTGTGCAATGTGCATCTGTTGTATTGTTTAGTTGTGCTTTTGCTATTATTTGCATAATAGAGGCCT
The DNA here is from genome assembly GCF_951216825.1 of Electrona antarctica. NCBI lineage: Eukaryota > Metazoa > Chordata > Actinopteri > Myctophiformes > Myctophidae > Electrona > Electrona antarctica. Next base: position 22,478 of record NW_027638073.1, on the reverse strand, counting down.
ACCTGCCATTTTGCATTTATTTCAGCAGGTGGCACTAAACTTCTTGTTGCTTCTCACTTACATATAAATGGAGCTTTAGAGGGGAATTATTCTGCTGTTGTGTGTAATGCATTGCTTTATTTGAGTGACATTGAATTGATATGTATTTAAGGAAATGTCTGTATTTTATTATTTTGTATTGTTGTCAAATTTCATGTAAAAAATAACCACTATACGATCACTATGTCAGTACAGAGGAACTCAATACTGAGGGAGATGCCCACGTGTTGTACTGTGTCTGAGCTGTGGTTGTGTGTCCCAACTGTTTTCTCAGATTAAACCACACTATTGCTCCAACCTGGACTTCTGTGTATACTTGATGAGACAGCAGGCAGGACAGGATAGAAGAGGTCACATATGTACAGCATAGTATAGCATATATGTGTAGTTTATATGTATAGTGTCATTATATAGATATGTTCTAGTTATAGTTTATATGTATAGTGTCATTATATAGATATGTTCTAGTCACGGTCTTAGCTTACGCATGTTTCGCGATAAATGCATTTTTACATATGTGATGTATTCCCATGCTTTTTGTTCTTGCCTATTGTAAGTCGCTCTGGATTAAGAGCGTCTGCTAAATGCCTAAATTGTAAATTGTAAATTGTAGAACGGCTCTTGTTGTTCCATACAGTATATACAGTATTTCACATACAGAGCCATAGAACGGTCGCACTTACTTTCATGTTGGACGTAAACTTGGCGGCCTAAATGTGATAAATGCTCCGTTTGTACTCACCCATTAAATAATTCCAAAAACGTGGAGTGAAATATGGTCCTCTAGTTTTATATCCATGTGAAAGTTCTGGCACAAAACGTGTATTTAGTCAATTATCTCCACTTTTTCAAGAGATGCACACGGACGTCTTTCTCTCCGGGCGAGGCGGGCCGAAATGATCGATGAACTGATTTTACGAATACGTCCTGTTTACCGCAGACGTCATCACCAATTGACCAGGGAAACACAACAGTTTGGGTCACACAATTGGCAGGTGGTGTGATTAATTACCCAGCACCTATCGCAAGGCACCTGCCAATTGTGTGACCCAAACTTTTGTGTTTCCCTTGTCAATTGGTGATGACGTCTGCGGTAAACAGGACGTATTCGTAAAATCAGTTCATCGATCATTTCGGCCCGCCTCGCCCGGAGAGAAAGACGTCCGTGTGCATCTCTTGAAAAAGTGGAGATAATTGACTAAATACACGTTTTGTGCCAGAACTTTCACATGGATATAAAACCTGATCAACAGTAGGAATTGGATTTGAAAAAAACACATTTTTTCTGTTTTTTTTATGTTTGTTTCTGATCAAATATTAAATATTGGTTCATTTTTCCAATTTTCTAGCACATACACAAGATCAGGACAATGCTTCAATTTCTGATTGTATCGACACCTTTTGCCGGGATATTAGTATAATCTGATCGACAATAGGAATTGAGTGGACCACAAGTGTTCTCTGTTTTCTGATGTTTATTTCAGAACAAACATCAAACATTGGGTCATTTTCCCAATTTTCTAACCCACAAAAAAAATCAGGAAAATGTCATTCGTATTTTACCATTATTTGATTTTGAACTTTCTTAAATTTTCACCCCAGTACAAAAAAGCTAAAAATAGGCCCAATATTCAATTTTCTAGCCCGCAAACAAACAAACCATCATCATCATTGTCACTTAGGTCACATGGTCTTCAACTTCACAATAAAAGCTGTGGTCTAGTCAACGGACAGGCAGGCAGGCAGGCAGACAGACAGACAGACAGACAGACAGACAGACAGACAGACAGACAGACAGACAGACAGACAGACACTTAGAACATTGACATACAGTTTTATACCTCAATGCCATACACTAGGCTATAATAATATATATATATATATATATATATATATATATATATATCATTTAATTTGTTTAAATTTGTATCTAACTATAAATGCACCACGTGTGTGTGTGTGTGTGCGTGCGTGCGTGCGTGCGTGCGTGCGTGCGTGCGTGCGTGCGTGCGTAACTCGACAACCCTTTGCCCCACCGACTTCAAATTTGACACAAGCGTACCACAACAGGGAGTGCAGTGACCAGCCTTGAGTCGGTGGCATGCACCGTTGTCCAGAAACACCACAAAAGGCTCTGCCAGTGGACCTAATGAGGCCAAGTCCCCTAACCTGTGTAATTTCCAGCCTCTGCCTCAACCAATTGATTGCCATGGCAACCCCACACCTGCCAATTGATTAATTAACCAGTCCACTTTCCACAGTCAGTTTGCACTCTTCAGACACAGGCAGACAGACAGATACAGAGAGCTCCATGTGAGAAATCGGTGCTATGACAACGGGTATTATTAGGTACCCAAGTTACATCGTTCCCAAGTAGGCCGGTGACCAGCGGGCACGTACAGGCAGAGATGAAATGTTTTTATAATCGTCATGGGGGCGGTACAAACGGGACGTCCAAAGAAAGATGGCGCCACGTACGGCTGCTTCGTCTTGTGCTCCGCTCGGACAATGCAGCTTTTCACTTTTTTTATGTGTTTTTTATATGTGTATAAGCTCCATAAGAGCTACTTTGTTGAGCTATGACAGAGACTCACTTATGAGTCTAAAAGTTTCCGCGATCGCACAACGTAAACCGGAGTTTTTATATTGGGACAAGTTGCTTGAACGAGACGAGGAAGCGCGGACCGGAGCGTCGTGTTGCCTAGCGACAAAAGACCGCAGAAAACGAGAACGCAGACGAGGAAAGAGATCGGGACTGCAGGCTCGGATCGACCGAAGACCAAACAAAACTCCTCTTCCCAGCATCCTTTTATCCAACGTCAACTCCCTGGATAATAAAATGGAATTACTCCGCGCCAGAATCAAATTCAACAAGGAAACAAAACAATGCAACGTTATATGCCTAACGGAAACGCACCTAAAGCCTCTCGACCCAGTAACATCACCGGCTGGTTTTTCCACGTTTCGAATGGACAGAGACAATGGTATAACGGAAAATCAAAAGGTGGGGGAGTGTGTTTTATGATAAATGACAATTGGTGTAATCAGAACTCTGTACACGAACTGAAAACGTTTTGCTCTCCAGATATTGAATTCCTTGCTCTGCTCTGTAGACCCTATTTCCTGCCTAGAGAGTTTTCAGCTGTGATCCTATTTTCTGTGTACATTCACCCTAAAGCTAACACCGAGCTTGCCTGTATGGAGCTGCACAAGGCCATAAGTGATGCTGAAAATCGTCATCCTCACGCATCGCTTGTGGTTCTGGGGGATTTTAATCAGGCATCCTTGCGAAAAGTTATGCCTAAAATGTACCAGCATGTTACAGTGAAAACCCGCCTCGACAAGACATTGGATCACTGCTACACATCTATAAAACAGGCATACAAATCACTAGTGCGCCCAGCTTTTGGCAAATCCGACCATTCATCTGTATTCCTTATGCCTGCTTATAAACAAAAGGTCAAGCAGTCACCTCCAATAACGAAAACAGTCCAGCGCTGGTCAGATGAGTCTGACTCTACCCTACAGGACTGTTTTGAGTCCATGGACTGGTCAATGTTTAAAGAGGCTGCAGAGGGAAATATTGATGAATATGCCGACACCGTACTGTCAGTGATCAAGAAATGCATTGATGATGTAGTCCCCACTAAGACCATCAGAGTCTTCCCAAACGATAAGCCATGGTTAAACAGTACTGTGCGTGGGGCCATAACTCAGAGAGACATTGCATTTAAATCTGGAGATAAGGAAGAGGAAAAACGATCTCACTACTTCCTCCGCAAAACACTGAAAACCACCAAAAAGGATTATGCTAAGAAGGTAGAAGAACACCTTGCTTCAAATAACAGCAGGGAGCTGTGGAAGGGTCTGAAAACCCTGACTGACTTTAAATCCCCCCCGAAAAACGATAATGCCCTGTCCCCTTCTCTCCCTGATCAGTTGAACAATTACTATTTCAGGTTTGAAGAAGCACAGAGAAAGCTGCCCCCCTCCCCCCCAGCAGCCTCACTGTCTGACCCCCTGGGTTCTCAACAAAGGAACTGCCGTTCACACCTCTGTGACGGAATGTTGCAGAGATAGCCATCAGATGGACGACCCACTACAGCCTCTGGAGGAGGCTGATGTTCGTCTGTCATTTCTGCACACCAACACCAGGAAAGCAGCAGGACCGCACGAGATCCCAGGGCGAGTCCTCAAAGCCTGCGCAACACAGCTGGCCGGTGTCTTCACAGACATTTTCAACCAATCTCTCCGTGAGAGCATGCTTTAAAACAGCAATCATTGTCCCAGTCCCTAAAAAAGGCAAAGTAACTGGGTTAAATGACTGGAGACCGGTCGCACTCACACCCATTGTGAGCAAATGCTTTGAAAAACATGTCAGAAAGATGATCAACAGCAAGCTGCCACCCACACTGGACCCCCTGCAATTTGCCTACCGTCAGAACAGATCCACGGACGACGCCATTGCAACATCACTCCACACCACCCTCTCACACCTTGAGAAGGAGAAGTCTTATGTGAGAATGCTGTTCATCGACTATAGTTCAGCGTTCAACACCATTATCCCCCTCAAACTAGACTTCAAGCTAAAGCGCCTGGGTTTAAACTCAAACCTTTGCAGCTGGATCCTCAACTTCCTGTCAGAGCGCCGTCAGGTGGTGCGGATGGGAACAAAGTTCTCTGCCCCCCTGACCCTCAGCACAGGAGCCCCTCAAGGATGCGTTTTGAGCCCCCTTCTCTACTCCCTGTACACCCACGACTGCGTGGCTTTGTTCAACTCAAACCAAGTGGTCAAGTTTGCAGACGACACCACAGTCATAGGCTTGATCACGGATGACGACGAAACAGCGTACAGGAAGGAAGTAGAAAACCTGGCACAATGGTGTCAAGAGAACAACCTGGCTCTCAACATTGACAAAACAAAAGAGCTGATCTTTGACTACAGGAGGCCTCCCAGAGATCACTCTCCTATCCAGATCGGAGGTGCTGCAGTGGAAAGGGTCAGAGAGTTCAAATTCCTGGGAGTGCACATTACTGAGGACCTCACCTGGGCAGTGCAGACAGAGCGGGTGGTGAAGAAAGCACAACAACGCCTCTTCTTTCTCAGAAAACTGAAGAAAGCTGGAATGGGTCCAAAAGTTCTAAGAGCTTTCTACAGAGGCACCACAGAGAGCATCCTGACTGGTTGCTTCACGGCCTGGTATGGCAACTGCACTGACCTAAACCGCAAAGCATTGCAAAGGGTTGTGCGGACAGCCGAACGCATCAGCAGATGTGCTCTCCCCCCTATCCAAGCCCTGTACGATGAACGCTGTGTCAGCAAAGCTCGAGGAATAATGAAGGACCCAAGTCATCCCAACCGCAGTCTGTTTGAGATGCTACCACATGGGAAGCGGTTTCGCAGTCTCAAAGCCACTGGAAATAGACTGCAAAAAAGCTTCTTTCCCCGAACAATCAGATACATGAACGAACTGATAAGAACCAAAGTGTATCAGGGAAAAGGAAAACGCTAGCACCCCCCCGCACCTTTTGCCCTTTGCCCTTGCCCTTTGCCCTCGCACTATTGAGCTCAAATTGCACCTCTCTAAAACGTTTTTGTTGTATATTTATATTGAACATAGTCTACTGTGAAGTTAAAAAATAATAATAATAATAAAAGAATACTATAATAATAATAATTGTCCTATACAAGGAAAACATGCACATGTACATATGATACTCTTTTTCTACACTTGTTTGCTCTTTTTTGCACTAAATTCTATTTTGTTTGCTGTGTTTTGATGTCGTATTATATTTTTGCTCTTTCTTTGCACTCTATATTCTTTTTTGTTTGCTGTGTTTTGCTGTTCTGATGTCGTATTATATTTTTGCTGCTGCATTGTCTGAAGGAAGCCAAACAAAAATAAGTTTTACTCTTATGTACCTGTACACAAGATGTAACAATAAAGCACAACCTTGAACCCTGAACCTTGAACGAACCGACTAGGCGAATATACTGTAGGCCTACATATTCAGATCTAATTCATCATGGGGGCTCGAGCCCCGCCGCCCCCACGGAGTCTACGTCACTGCGTACAGGTCTAGTTTTTTTAGGGGCGCTAGCCCCTCCTATACACAGGTTTAATGTTTGTCTTTAATTCAATTTTCAAGTTCAAGTTTTGTAAACGCCATTGACAATGAAGGGAAATTTTACGCCATAATGTGCCTCATTACGTCATATTGTCTCTTTATTGTTAATGGCGTTTAATGTTTGTGTTGTTTGTTTTACATCACCATTACATCACCTAATCAACATGAGTTAGACTTTAATATATTAGCGCCCCTCACTTTACACGGGTGGGATTTTTTAATAGAGGGATAGGTATATAGGCAGTAGGCTGACAGGAATGGGGAGAGATGGGGGGGGTGATCATGCAGTAAAGGCCGTCGGGATCGGGAGTCGAACCCGCGGCACACTGCCAGACTGGATTACCAGCCAATAATAATAATTACCAGTAAGACGCCCTGAGGGTGAGAAGGGCAAAGAGCTTCTATACTGCACAGTTAAAAAGCAGGAGCTCAACTATTAATCTATGGTGGTGTCCATGAGGTCAGGTTACTGACCGGGTCCATGCAGATCTAGGTGATCCAGTCTTCTCCATGACACGCGCCATATATGGAGCGTGTATTGAGTGTATGGAATGTCAGAACAGGTCAGGTCCATATATGGAGATCTAAAGGTTTGATGAGGTCAGCACAAATATGGAATGAATTCTGCACTGGCCATAATTATATGGAGTGTGTCTTGAGGCACGACGGACGCGAGATGCAGGTTTTCATAGTATAAACTGCAACCTACGGTCGCTATAATAATACAAATAATAAAAGTAATAATAATAATAAATAATGATTATTAGTGTGGTTGCTGTAGGAAACCAGACTATTGTTTTTTCCCGTTTTTTGTCACCTATACCCTACACCTAGAGTAAACTCTTTTCTGTAAACTTTTATTTTGAGTTAGAAAATGTGATATCCGATTCCTTGCACCAAACAGCTGCATGGTCACTGGTGAGAGGGATACGGTACGTGTCATTTCCATATCTGCTGCCTGCTTGGACACCTGCTTGGATGAGAGGGTGGAGGAGGGACCTTGAACTGACCTTTAGCATATGCCTAAGACTGGTCTCAGATACATATGAGCTTAGGGGTCAATGAGTATTTCTTCATATATTGACCCATGTAATTTTCGCCTTGTGTTATAAAATAAACTGAATGATAGCACCCAGAGTGTGAGATAGAGTATAAATGGAACCAAATTGATCCGTAAGGGTTCATTTGAAGAGTGCAAACTGGTTAAGTAATCAATTGGCAGGTGTGGGGTTGCCATGGCAATCAATTGGTTGACGCAAAGGCTGGAAATTGCACAGGTTAGGGGACTTGGCCTCATTAGGTCCACTGGCAGAGCCTGACCAGAGCCTTTTGTGGGGTTTCTGGACAACGGTGCATGCCACCGACTCAAGGCTGGTCACTGCACTCCCTGTTGTGGTGTGGAACGCTTGTGTCAAATTTGAAGTCGGTGGGGCAAAGGGTTGTCGAGTTAGTTACGCACGCACGCACGCACACACGCACACACGCACGCACACACGCGTGTGGTGCATTTATAGTTAGATAAAAATTAAGGCGAAAGCCGCAAAAATATCTGGAAAAAATAAATATATATATTATTATTATTATTATTATAGCCTAGTGTATGACATTGAGGTATAAAACTGTATGTCTGTCTGTCTGTCTGTCTGTCTGTCTGCCTGCCTGCCTAGACCACAGCTTTTATTGTGAAGTTGAAGACCATGTGACCTAAGTGACAATGATGATGATGGTTTGTTTGTGGGCTAGAAAATTGAATATTTGGCCTATTTTTAAAATACGAATGACATTTTCCTGATTTCTTTTGTGGGTTAGAAAATTGGGAAAATGACCCAATGTTTGATGTTTGTTCTGAAATAAACATCAGAAAACAGAGAACACTTGTGGTCCACTCAATTCCTATTGTCGATCAGATTATACTAAGATCCCGGCAAAAGGTGTCAATACAATCAGAAATTGAAGCATTGTCCTGATCTTGTGTATGTGCTAGAAAATTGGAAAAATGAACCAATATTTAATTTAATTGATCAGAAACAAAAAAACAGAAAAAAATAGTTTTTTTCAAATCCAATTCCTACTGTTGATCAGGTTATGCCAAAATACCAAGGTTCGGTCCGAAAATTGAAGCATGGTCCTGATTTCTTTTGTGGGCTAGAATATTAGAAAAGTTAACCAATATTTGATATTTGTTCAGAAACAAACATCAAAAAACAGCAAAAACTTGTTTCTTTACAGTCAATTCCTTCTGTCAGATAAGATTATACTAAAATCCCCTGACCGTCCACTCAATTCCTATTGTCGGTCAGATTATACTAAGATCCCGGCAAAACGGGTCGATACAATCAGAAATTGGAGCATTGTCCTGATATTTTGTATGTGCTAGAAAATTGGAAAAATGAACCAATATTTGATGTTTGTTTTGAAGCAAACATCAGAAAACAGAGAAAATTTGTTATTTTTTTTAATCAGTTCTGACTGTCAATCAGATTATGCCAAAATAGCAAAGCCATGTCCTGATTTCTCTTGTAGGCTAGAACATTAGAAAAACGAACCAATATTTAATATTTGTTCAGAAACAAACATCAAAAAACAGAAAAAGGTGTTTTTTTTAAATTCAATTCCTACTGTTGATCATGTTGTGCCAAAATACCAAGGTTCGGTCCGAAAATTGAAGAATGGTCCTGATTTCTTTTTTGGGCTAGAATATTAGAAAAGTTAACCAATATTTGATATTTGTTCAGAAACAAACATCAAAAAACAGAAAAAACTTGTTTCTTTAAAGTAAATTCCTTCTGTCAGATAAGATTATACTAAGATCCCCTGACCTTTTTTGTCCATTAATACATTTCTGAAAAACGTGAGAATACGTGAATGTAATCTATTCTCAACAGTAAGCCATGATAGATTTCTGTGCATTTCTGCAATATGTGTCCTACACTGGAGAGCTAATCTGGCAGCTTTGTTTTGAGCTATTTGTAATTTTTGTATGTCTGTTTTTGTAGCCGATGACCAAATGACTGGGCAATACTCAAGATGTGATAACACTAGAGCTTGAATTACTGCTTTCCGAGTGTTTAGTGTTATGTAGCTAGAACATTTCCTGGTTATGGCAATACTTCTTCCCATTTTAGTTACTATATTGTCAATTTGTTTAGTCCAATTAAGCTTAGGATCTAATACCACTCCAAGTAGTTTAGCCTCTGTTACCTGTTCTACTGGCTTCTAAGTGACAGGCTCAGTTGAGGATCACCCTCTAGCTTGTGTCTAGATCCAAACACCATGCACTTGGTTTTAGTAATGTTCAATACTAATTTATTCTCATCAACCCAATCCGCTACTGCTTTTATTTAATAATTTAGCATATCATTTAATTCACCTACTGTAGATGCTGTACTGTACATTGTCGAGTCATCCGATTACATTACTACATTAGATTTATTCAATACCAAAGGTAAGTCATTAGTAAATATCGAAAATAGGAGAGGCCCTAAGGAACTTCCCTAAGGAACCCCGCACTGCAGCTCAGGTTTGGCCTGACATTCATCAAGTCTCGGTCAATATTAGGAAAGTCTCCAATGTGTCCAGTTTTGTGGTAGATGATAAGGTGTCATGATGATGTATAGATTATTGTCACATCAATACAAATACCTGAAGACCAATCAAAATGCAGAACTTTAACTGACTGTTCTGTTTGTACCTGTAAGTGAGGTTATACTTGTCCCACTTGGTTCCAGCCGCTGTGTAGCTGGGGGGTGGAGACCCCACGTTGGTCTTGTCAGGAATGCCACAGCGGGGTCTCTTCATGGCTCTGACAGGGGGGAACAGGGGGGACGGGGACAAGGAGACATTAGAGCTGAAAATACTAGAATATACTGTTCAGTAGCCTAAAATGTAGCTCTCCATGTCAGACTTCTTTAATCAGACCCGTCTGAATTGAGTGGTGCTGTGCTGTGCTGTGCTTGTGCTTGTGCTTGTGCTTGTGCTGTGCTGTGCTGTGCTGTGCTGGGCTGTGCTGTACTGTGCTGTGCTGTGCTGTACTAGCCCTCCTCCCTGACCTGTGTGTGTCTGTGTGTTAGGCTGTTCAACAGTGACACTTGGTGGTGAACAAACACTATTTTCGTGCTTGGACAGACAGACACTCCAGGGCTCTATTTTGGCCCCTACTATTCCTGCTATATATGCTCCCACCACCATCATTCATAGGGCTGGACTACACAACATCATTAACTAGTGACGGGAGCAGTCCTTATTGAGTGAAAGATTAACCTTTTTATAAAATAAACAAAATATTTAAGGTGTTTTTTTCCCCTTAACTTTATTGGTCTTGTTAGCCAGGGTAGTGCAGTGCACTGTGCAGTCAGGGTGTTTTGTGATGCCCCAAACTTAGATTTGTCAAAACTTGTGGGAGCTTTTTCAATTAATTATATAAAAATATGTATATATATGAGTTAGAAAATAAATAAATAAAAGAAGAAGAAAATAATAATACAAATTAAAATGCTTGCTTGGTGGGTTCCCCCCTCCCCTCATGGTGCCCCCCTCCCCTCATGGCACCCCCCTCCCCTCATGGTGCCCCCTAGGCAACTGCCTACTCTGCCTGATGGCTGGGCCGGCACTGCCAGCTGCAATATACTGCATGAGTCTCAGAGCAAGAGGCTCTGTGTGGCTTATTGCTCTATAATAATATACTGTATGAGTCTCAGAGGAAGAGGCTCTGTGTGGCTTATTGCTCTATAATAATATACTGCATGAGTCTCAGAGGAAGAGGCTCTGTGTGGCTTATTGCTCTATAATAATATACTGTATGAGTCTCAGAGGAAGAGGCTCTGTGTGGCTTATTGCTCTATAATAATATACTGCATGAGTCTCAGAGGAAGAGGCTCTGTGTGGCTTATTGCTCTATAATAATATACTGTATGAGTCTCAGAGGAAGAGGCTCTGTGTGGCTTATTGCTCTATAATAATATACTGTATGAGTCTCAGAGCAAGAGGCTCTGTGTGGCTTAATGCTCTATAATAATATACTGTATGAGTCTCAGAGCAAGAGGCTCTGTGTGGCTTATTGTTCTATAATAATATACTGCATGAGTCTCAGAGGAAGAGGCTCTGTGTGGCTTATTGTTCTATAATAATATACTGTATGAGTCTCAGAGCAAGAGGCTCTGTGTGGCTTATTGCTCTAGCGAAGGTTGCAATGAATGGTTGACAAAACCAAAGAGCTACATGAGTAGATGTAGGAGACATACGTGATGGTTTGCTGGTCCAACAGTCCAGTGACCTCCAGGTTGTAGACCCTCTGCATCTCCCTGATGGCTTCAGACAGATCCTGGTTAGATGAGTCCGTACTGTCCAGGGGAGCCAGGTAGCCATATTGTCTCAGCCATGACTGGTGGAGACACAAAGACAAACAAGACTCCATTAAAAGGTTTGTTCCACAATAAGAAATAACCAAACACTTACCAAACAAATACCACATTTTATATACAGGGAATTATTAGTACAGATTGTGCTGTCTGTGAATCTGTCTGTGGATGAGCAGGTAATCTGTCTGTGGGTGAGCAGGTATTCTGTCTGTGGGTGAGCAGGTATTCTGTCTGTGGGTGAGCAGGTAATCTCAGTGACCGCTGGACTGATCGGGGCCAGGGCACGCACACACGCACGCACACGTTTAGACTAAAGTGGTGTCCAGACGAGGACGTATTCTGCGTTACCCGCACAACTATTTAGCCACACAGAGATGGCGTTTTTGGGGACTTACCCAGCTAATATTGAAACCACCTCCCGGCCAGAGTGGCAAACTTTGGAGACGCGACTTTGTGGCTGCCCTGGTTGAAGGTGGCAAACCCCACTACAAGTATAAGGGCAAATTTCATATCAGACCAGGCTGGAATGAGCATGTAGCAATGTACCATGCTGACGCAAGAGAAGCCTTTAAACTGTGGGCTATAGCTGGAAGAACTAGGCAGGGGCCTGAGCTTGAGCATAAAATCACAACTAATGCTAGCTATAAGTATGCTGTACGTTTCATCTGCAAAAATGAGCAAGTTATGAGGGCAGACTCCATGGCCAGTAAGCTACTGTGTAACAATGTTAATGATTTTTGGAAAGAGGTGAGATCTCTCACTAATAGTAAACCCTCCTTACCCTGCTCTATAGAAGGAACTTCAGGAGCTGATAATATTGTGGCATTATGGCGACAGCATTATAGCTCTTTATTCAACTGTATTAATAGTGATTTGTTTGTGGATGACTCTGATATGAACAATGATAATATGGGTATAACAACACATGAGGTGTATCAAGCCATGCAACATTTGTCTGTAAACAAAGCATGTGGGATGGATCAGATCACTGCAGCGCACCTGAAAAATGCTAGTCTGAGACTAGCACCACTTTTATCTATCAGTTTTACTGGCTTTATGATCCACGGTGTATTACCGGACTCAATGCTTTCAGTATTGCTTGTCCCAGTTATTAAAGATAAAGCTGGTAAGGTTAGTAGCCTTGATATTATAGGCCCATAGCTATAGCCAGCATCATCTCCAAAGTAATGGAAAGAATTCTACTGGATAGAGTAACTGAGTATATCCACTCCTTTGATAACCAGTTTGGTTTTAAACCAAAGCATGGTACTGACCTTTGTATTTTTGCTCTCAAGGAAATTGTGAAGTCCAGTAATTCATCAGTCCTCATGTGTTTTATTGATGCGTCCCGTGCCTTTGATAGGATTAACCATAATAAGCTCTTTATGAAAATGAAGCAAAGAGGAGTGCCCGGTTTTATTGTGAGGGTCCTGGCCTACTGGTATGCCCACCAGACCATGCAGGTCAAATGGGGTGGGAGTATTGGTGTAAGCAATGGCGTGAGGCAAGGGGGAATTTGATCTCCTATCTTATTTAATTTATATATGGATGGTTTGTCTGCTCAACTGAGAACCTGTAACACAGGATGCATGGTCGGAGAAACACTAGTAAACCATCTGATGTATGCAGATGACCTGGTGGTCCTCAGTCCCAGTAGTGCTGGTCTACAACAGCTCCTTGATGTTTGCTCTGAATATGGTGTGCAACATGATATAAAATATAATGCTAGCAAAAGCGCTGTTCTAATATGTAGAACTAAAGAGGACAAACGCCTTAACTTTCCTATCTTTAAACTATCAGACAATAGTCTTGAGGTCTGGAATAAGTATAAATATCTTGGCCATTTTATTACGGATCAAATGACGATGATATTTACAGATGTCGGAAGCTGTATGCTCAAGCAAACACTATTGCCCGAAAGTTCTGTCATTGGTCCACTAAAGTGAAAGTGTCCTTGTTCAAGGCATATTGCACACCGCTTTATACTGCACACCTGTGGTCATGTTATAAAAAGTCTAGCATGCACAGGTTGCAAGTTGCATATAATGATGCCAGATGTTTGTCACTGCTGGAGTGAGGACTTTTAAAGCACTCCTAAGAAATCTAATGTTTAAATTTATGAAAAGGCTGGATGTGTCAACAAACAGTATCATTGTAGCGCTTTCAAGCCCCTCAGAGAGCTGTTCACGTTATACATCTAGTTTAAGGGTACACTGGCTAAAATGCCTGTATGTTCTACCTGTGGGTTAAGTTATGTAAGTTTTGTATTTGTTTTACATGCTTTTATGATTTTTATTGCCTGTTGTATCTCTTGTATGTTACCCCGTGTATGTATCCCTATGGACCTGAGTCTGCTAATAAAGTTGAATTGAATTGTCGTCTCCGTGTGTACAGCGAGTGCCACCTATTTGCTCAAACGGTGACGTAATAGTCCCCTTGTCCCCTCTAGACTAGGTCCGTTTCCCAAAAATATGAACCCCGAAGGCAAATCGTGTTAATTTATTACATACATGTTTTCTAGGGGTATTAAGGTCTGCTGCATCCAAATCTGCTGTATGTATAACTCAAAAATGGCCGCTAAGCCTTCAAAATGGACCATTTAAAGATGGCGGCCACCACTGTGCTGAAACATAATAAAACTATATATTTTTGACTAAATAAGGTAGAAAATAGACTGAAATGTCATTTCTTTATGTTTTCATATATGGAGAAAACATTGACATATTCATATTTAAGATAAATTGTGAAGGAACCACTTTTATATCATTTATATTGTGAAAATTGGCCTCTTAATAATGTATTTTTTTTTTAATGATGAATAATTGCTTCAAGCCTTAATTTGTGTTTTTGACTTGTATTTGCATGCAGCAGACACATGGACTTAGTCCCAGTCATCCTCGGTGTTCTGGCAGGTGTTGCCAAGTTTCTTGCAACTGCATGCTTCAATGCACTCCATGTGTCCTTTCCTGCAGCCGCAGCGTTGACTGAGACACCCCTTTGTGCAACTGCATGACGTGATCTCCCTGCATGCTTTTGGCATTGGTGGCAGGGAAAGCAGCCGTGGCACCAACTGACCATTCAGGAGCATCCATCCCATTTCGGTCACTGGAGGAAGAGTGTGTGGCAAGTGAGTTTGGTTCCAGACAAGAGCTTGATAATGGGAACTTATGATGTGAAACTTTGCTGCATCTGAGGTTGGTGGCAGAGTCTCTTGTGGACGACCCATACAAAACAACTTGACTCTTGCTTCATTGCATGTATCAACTTCAGGCACACCGTATATCTTACAGATGAATTGCTCTGTTGACTTCGCTATTGCTGCTGTGAGAGGACCTTTTCCAAGCCCAATGAGATCTGTGTGATGTTGCTGGAACACCTTCCAGGCTGTTTTCTTACCATGGCCACTGAACTGAGACATGCTGTCACAGCCAGTGACAGTCGTGTGTCAGCTTCCTCATGGTCAGCATTTAGGGAAGAGATTTCAAGATCTGGATCAGATGACTTGACAGTGGTCACTTCAGCAAACCCCCCTGATACAACAATGACCGGAGTATTCGGACTGTGTTTAATCAGATGGTTTGAAAGGAAGAGAGCAAGGTCTGCTTTATTTTCCTCAAGTGCAATGAAGCCAGACCAGTCTGATGGAAGAGGAACTGACTCGTTCTCTATTTTACGACGTATTGGTCTGTGGCGCTTCTTGCGTTTAGTCCTTGTGCCTGCCTTGATTGTTTCCTCTTGATACCTGTCAAAGAGTACATCAATCCTCTGGCAGTTTTCTCCCATTTTAAACACAGCTCCAGCAAACATGTTGCCATATTCACCAAATGTTCTAATGCCAGGTGGCTTTCCTAGTGACATCATGAGTGCTTGGCCATCGATGAGCAGGCAGCTGGAATTGTCAAGTGTAACTTTTGGAGGGGTTTGAACTTGTTCTGTTAGTATGTTTACTAAAACCGATTTGTTGGTGGAATGTAGACTACCATTAGTTGTGGCCAAAGACAGTGGGATGGGCATGAGCTCATGCATAAGGATGTTTTCAAGGTTTACCTGGCGCCCTGCTCTGTAAGCTGTAATGAGCCTTTGTAGAATGTTCCTATCCACTTTGACAGTGTTTTGCTTGCCCTTGGAAAGTTGCACAACTTCATATAAAGAGGCAAATGTCTTGGCTTTATTCTTTCGAATGGGTGATTTCAGAGACAGGTGCTGGTCACTATCTGGAGGCTCACACAGACGTTTGTCGACAAAGACTTTCATTTGTGCTTGTCCAAGTTATTCTGCATTAAGCAGAGATTCCTGAATCTCAGATGTGACTACATCCTTGTTGATCATGTTTTTCAATGTGTCGCCACCATCTTGAAACACACCATGCTGTTTCAATGACACAACTATTCTGCCTTCATCAGAGTCGTCTTTCTCCATTCTTCTTTTTGTGCACTCATTGTGTGTGTACTCATCATCTTCATTGCCTGATGTCATTCCTAGCAATGCTGTTGTCTGAGAAACTATATCTGTCCTCAGATTATATGACAATGTCCATCTACTCAGTGCAGATGCTATTCTGGTAATACCTACTAAGCCTCCACTCTTCTTTCCTGTAGCATTTAGCCATTCTGTACTTTGGTCCGCCGATACCTGATTGAAGTGTCGATCAGTGCGTTTTACCACAAAGTTGCCTTCCTGGAACTCAAGGAGAACCTCTGGTGGAAGAACTGACATCTCAGCCAGGTATACAGTACCCCATCTGGCGTAGTTAACATGATCATACCTGAAGAAGAATGGCACCATACGTTTGAATGCATATAGGTGGAGATCCCATAATCCATCACGTTGCGCTCTTGTGAAGCAGAGTAGGATGCTAACCATAGTCATATAGTTCCACCAGAACTCAGCATTTGGATCATCAACTACAAGAGCTGCAACAAACTCTTTCAAGGGCTGCTGAAATCTGTTGCTATTCAGTTTGTCGATCATCTGTGCAATGTGGTCAGCATCTATGGATGTACAGACATCTGACAGTTCGGCTCTCAGTGTAACATCAATGTCATCCATAGAGTATAGAGCTTTGGGAGTAATAATTGCCAAAGAGCCTGTAGAGTAATTTTGTGCGCCCTCATGGCACGTGCATAGCCCTTTCCTGCCATTACATGTTGTGCAGCATTAGCTCCCAAGAGATCACACACTACCCATAGCTCACTTAGGCCAGAATCAGCCATGTGTCGTCCTATTATACCAAGAAAGTTCATGGCAATATGAAGTCCTCCAAGGCAAGGGATAAGCACATCCTTGTATTCCTCTACTGACCACTTCAGCTCCATCAATTTGGGATACAGTGCCTCGTCCACAGTCAGAACGACATGCTGCTGTTCCATTGCTTTGGCAATATGGATCACTCGCTTTACAACTGTGTTGTGAGTGCGTGCGTGCGTGAGTGATTGTATTGTTTCTCTTTCTGCAGCTGAGCATTCTTTCTGTGAGGTTCAGCTCCTTCTGAGAGAAGCAGCAAGGTGTTAGTGGCTGATATTTGAGTTAGGCCATCTGTTAAATACCACATGCTTGCTATATGCTTTTTGAGCAAGTATTATGGAGTTGGTTACCTTTATATAATGACACATTTATGTATACAATAATTGGGAACATATTGTAAGTTATCGGATAATGTTGAAAAATATTCACCAATAAATGACAATTTTAACAACATATATGAGATTTACGCAATTTACTCACACTTTATTTGAAATCTGAATATTTAATTGGATTCCCCATATATGAAAACCTAAAAAAAATCCTCAATCCTCTGGCAGTTTTCTCCCATTTTAAACACAGCTCCAGCAAACATGTTGCCATATTCACCAAATGTTCTAATGCCAGGTGGCTTTCCTAGTGACATCATGAGTGCTTGGCCATCGATGAGCAGGCAGCTGGAATTGTCAAGTGTAACTTTTGGAGGGGTTTGAACTTGTTCTGTTAGTATGTTTACTAAAACCGATTTGTTGGTGGAATGTAGACTACCATTAGTTGTGGCCAAAGACAGTGGGATGGGCATGAGCTCATGCATAAGGATGTTTTCAAGGTTTACCTGGCGCCCTGCTCTGTAAGCTGTAATGAGCCTTTGTAGAATGTTCCTATCCACTTTGACAGTGTTTTGCTTGCCCTTGGAAAGTTGCACAACTTCATATAAAGAGGCAAATGTCTTGGCTTTATTCTTTCGAATGGGTGATTTCAGAGACAGGTGCTGGTCACTATCTGGAGGCTCACACAGACGTTTGTCGACAAAGACTTTCATTTGTGCTTGTCCAAGTTATTCTGCATTAAGCAGAGATTCCTGAATCTCAGATGTGACTACATCCTTGTTGATCATGTTTTTCAATGTGTCGCCACCATCTTGAAACACACCATGCTGTTTCAATGACACAACTATTCTGCCTTCATCAGAGTCGTCTTTCTCCATTCTTCTTTTTGTGCACTCATTGTGTGTGTACTCATCATCTTCATTGCCTGATGTCATTCCTAGCAATGCTGTTGTCTGAGAAACTATATCTGTCCTCAGATTATATGACAATGTCCATCTACTCAGTGCAGATGCTATTCTGGTAATACCTACTAAGCCTCCACTCTTCTTTCCTGTAGCATTTAGCCATTCTGTACTTTGGTCCGCCGATACCTGATTGAAGTGTCGATCAGTGCGTTTTACCACAAAGTTGCCTTCCTGGAACTCAAGGAGAACCTCTGGTGGAAGAACTGACATCTCAGCCAGGTATACAGTACCCCATCTGGCGTAGTTAACATGATCATACCTGAAGAAGAATGGCACCATACGTTTGAATGCATATAGGTGGAGATCCCATAATCCATCACGTTGCGCTCTTGTGAAGCAGAGTAGGATGCTAACCATAGTCATATAGTTCCACCAGAACTCAGCATTTGGATCATCAACTACAAGAGCTGCAACAAACTCTTTCAAGGGCTGCTGAAATCTGTTGCTATTCAGTTTGTCGATCATCTGTGCAATGTGGTCAGCATCTATGGATGTACAGACATCTGACAGTTCGGCTCTCAGTGTAACATCAATGTCATCCATAGAGTATAGAGCTTTGGGAGTAATAATTGCCAAAGAGCCTGTAGAGTAATTTTGTGCGCCCTCATGGCACGTGCATAGCCCTTTCCTGCCATTACATGTTGTGCAGCATTAGCTCCCAAGAGATCACACACTACCCATAGCTCACTTAGGCCAGAATCAGCCATGTGTCGTCCTATTATACCAAGAAAGTTCATGGCAATATGAAGTCCTCCAAGGCAAGGGATAAGCACATCCTTGTATTCCTCTACTGACCACTTCAGCTCCATCAATTTGGGATACAGTGCCTCGTCCACAGTCAGAACGACATGCTGCTGTTCCATTGCTTTGGCAATATGGATCACTCGCTTTACAACTGTGTTGTGAGTGCGTGCGTGCGTGAGTGATTGTATTGTTTCTCTTTCTGCAGCTGAGCATTCTTTCTGTGAGGTT
Source organism: Electrona antarctica (assembly GCF_951216825.1). Lineage (NCBI taxonomy): Eukaryota > Metazoa > Chordata > Actinopteri > Myctophiformes > Myctophidae > Electrona > Electrona antarctica. The sequence continues at coordinate 3,446 of NW_027638073.1, read as the reverse complement.
CAGCTCCTTCTGAGAGAAGCAGCAAGGTGTTAGTGGCTGATATTTGAGTTAGGCCATCTGTTAAATACCACATGCTTGCTATATGCTTTTTGAGCAAGTATTATGGAGTTGGTTACCTTTATATAATGACACATTTATGTATACAATAATTGGGAACATATTGTAAGTTATCGGATAATGTTGAAAAATATTCACCAATAAATGACAATTTTAACAACATATATGAGATTTACGCAATTTACTCACACTTTATTTGAAATCTGAATATTTAATTGGATTCCCCATATATGAAAACCTAAAAAAAAATAAGTTTCTACCTTTTTTGGTCAAAAATATGCTATGTAATATATGTCAGTATAGTGGTGGCCGCCATCTTTAAATGGTCAATTTTGAGGGCTTAGCATCCATTTTTGAGTTATACATACAGCAGATTTGGATTCAGCAGCCCTTAATACCCCTAGAAAACATGTATGTAATAAATTAACACGATTTGCCTTCAGCACTTTAAATAAGCACATTTTCTTAAATACAACCTAGTCTACTCCAAACTAACCTCACGTCACCAGAATTTCTACCTCCAGTATCACAGCTATTTTTTTATATTTTCACATAATGTCTATAAATCTCTTCTCCGAAAATAGCCGATCTGCAGCCAGTGCATGAGCTTGAAGATGAGCTATTTTCGGAGAACAGATATACATTATGGTGATTACCAATCTGGAAAGCCAAGAAAAAAACGGATGGTCTTCTACATTATTGTTACTAATGGTGTAGAATAGATTAGTATATACAGGCTGTATAGATAGGCAGCACACCCGCACACCGCTGTCTGTCCGTCCCTCTCTCCTGCCCTGCGCAGTGCACAGCACGCATGGACCTGTCAAAGTGTTTCGTCTTCTTGGGTTGAAATAAAACATTCTGAAGGTGCTATCCATGCTTCAATTTGCTCTTCTTTGCAAGCAAGCAGACCAAATGTCACGGCAAAGCCTTTGTGTAACTTCATCAAAACGGCTTTGCATTGAGAGACCCCAGGTAGGATAAACACATCGTTTACTGTCCATATTCCTCTATAAATGGCCTGTTTTCAGAACGAAAACACATCACATAAATGGTAAATGGTGGATTTATATAGCGCCTTTATCCAAGGCACTTTACATAGATTGTGCATTACATTCACCCACTCACACACACATTCATACACCGATTGCGGCAGAAGCCATGCAAGGTACCAACCTGCACATCGGGAGCAATTTGGGGTTCAGTGTCTTGCCCAAGGACACTTGGACATGTAGACAGGAGGAGCCGGGATTCGAACCGCTGACCCATGGATCATTGGACGACCTGCTCTACCTCCTGAGCCACAGCCACATCTGCATACTAGCTGCAGATGTATAGGCAAAATGTTTAGCACTGTGCAGGCAGCAGGTGGAATCAATGTATTAACGAGCAATGATCTGACATTCAGCGGTGTTGCGCACGGTGAATATATTCAATCTCCAAAGTCAAACTCATAAATTCACAATGCATCATGCTGCCTTGCATGTGAGCTTTATATCTGCAAACTATAGAGCGTCGCAGTCCCGCCCCCTACCAGGGCCCAGGAAATGATTCTCCGTTCATTTTCCTCATAGACATTTCAGAAAGTATTTATTTAAAGACGTGGCCCAGGCGGTGGCGTAACCGTCTGGGCACCCGACTGGTGATCCAGTCGCAGTGTGCCGCGGGTTCGACTCCCGAGCCCGACACGGCCTTTACTGCATGTCTTCCCCCATCTCTCTCCCGTTTCCTGTCAGCCTACTGTCTGTCCCTTCAAAAAACCAATAAAAGGCCGCAAAAAAAATATCTTAAAAAAAAAAAAGACGTGGACAAAGCCAACTCTTGTCGTGACAAATCATGACAACAAACACAATTTTTCGGGCCAAACAAATAATTAGAAGTAGAAAAAAACGGCAGGTTACAACACTTTTTTTGTTGTTTTTCTTCTATGTAATTGATTCATTTCCTGGGCCAAACACCACTCTAATCAGTAACCTGTTGAACGTTGCAGCCGCAGTTGATAGACAGCTCATTGTCTCCGCCAGGCCGACGGCTGGCTGCACTCCGTGTGTGTGTGCGTGTGCGCGTGCGTGTGTGTGTGTGTGTGTGTGTTACTGCAGTGTATTTCCCACTGACAAGATGGATGATGGATGCAGGTTTGTCGATCACCTTTGGCTTCTGATTCCAGCCCCGCCCCCTCTGACCATTTGGTTGTACATGAACTGCACGCACGCACGCACGCACGCAAGCACGCACGCACGCACGCACGTTATAGCGCCACCAGGAGGCAGAGTTTTGAAAAACAATTTTTTTGATATTACTCCTACAGATTATGTCCAAAGATCCTGCAAATCGTTAGACACTATCTCTATAGTCATGTGCTCATGCCGGATCTGTCCGATATTTCATATTTCAGCCTAATTGGGTTTCAAAGACTGGCCCGTTTTGAACAAAAACCCTCAAATCATGAACGTAGTGTGCAATTTACGTTAAATCTTTCACAGACTTTCCTACTAGGCTGAGAAATATCCCACCCTTTTCACATTGGCCTGTTATAGCGCCACCAACAGGTGGATTTTTGCAAAACACATTTTTGGAACAAAATGCCTCAAATCATGAACGCAGCGTGCAATTTGCGTGAAATCTTTCACAGACTTTCCTACTAGGCTGAGGAATATATTCCACCCTTCATTGGCCTGTTATAGCGCCACCAACAGGTGGATTTTTGCAAAACACATTTTTGGAACAAAATGCCTCAAATCATCGAATTGCCATCCAAGGCGAAAGAGGTTAGAAGAAATGGCACCCTTTTCACATTGGCCTATTTTAGCGCCACCAGGAGGCCACAACCTGACCTGCCTTGGTTTAGACCTGTCCTATTATAGCGCCACCAGGAGGCCACAACCTGACCTGCCCTGGTGGAGACCTGTCCTATTATAGCGCCACCAGGAGGCCACAACCTGACCTGCCCTGGTGGAGACCTGTCCTATTATAGCGCCACCAGGAGGCTACAACCTGACCTGCCCTGGTGGAGACCTGTCCTATTATAGCGCCACCAGGAGGCCACAACCTGACCTGCCCTGGTGGAGACCTGTCCTATTATAGCGCCACCAGGAGGCCACAACCTGACCTGCCCTGGTGGAGACCTGTCCTATTATAGCGCCACCAGGAGGCCACAACCTGACCTGCCCTGGTGGAGACCTGTCCTATTATAGCACCACCAGGAGGCCACAACCTGACCTGCCCTGGTGGAGACCTGTGCCGCGAGGGGCACTTTATGTAGTTTGTACACTTTTCATGCTACTTCTGTGATACATATTTTATTTACTTCTGTGTTTAACAGGATTTTGACAGTTTTGATGTTAATCTTTACCACACTGAGATTGATTGATTTAACATTTTATTCAGTT
>NW_027638074.1:0-1000 GCF_951216825.1 Electrona antarctica | reverse complement strand
CTCTCTCTCTGTCTCTCTCTCTGGTTAACATAAGGTCTCTCTCTCTCTGTCTCTCTCTCTGGTTAACATAAGGTCTCTCTCTCTGTCTCTCTCTCTCTCTGTCTGTCTCTCTCTCTCTCTGTCTCTCTCTCTGTCTGTCTCTCTCTCTGTCTCTCTCTCTCTCTGTCTCTCTCTCTGTCTCTCTCTCTCTCTCTCTGTCTCTCTCTCTGTCTCTCTGTCTCTCTCTCTCTCTCTCTCTCTCTCTCTCTCTCTGTCTCTCTGTCTATAATGTGGACAGGAAAATACATCTCCCCACTCCTTTTCCATACGCTGTGCGTGTGTGCGTGCATGTGCGTGTGCGTGCGTGTGTCCGTGCGTGTGTGCCACAGAGACAGTGTACCGCAGGGGGAGGGGCTGTGGGTGGGAACAAAGTCAGCCTGTTTCCTGTTGCAGTGAAAAGAAAATAATAGAGACGAGAAAGTCTCTCTCTCTGGTTAACATAAGGTCTCTCTCTCTCTGTCTCTCTCTCTGGTTAACATAAGGTCCTCTCTCTCTCTGTCTCTCTCTCTGGTTAACATAAGGTCTCTCTCTCTCTGTCTCTCTCTCTGGTTAACATAAGGTCTCTCTCTCTCTGTCTCCTCTCTGGTTAACATAAGGTCTCTCTGTCTCTCTCTCTGGTTAACATAAGGTCTCTCTCTCTCTGTCTCTCTCTGTCTCTCTCTCTGGTTAACATAAGGTCTCTCTCTCTCTGGTTAACATAAGGTCTCTCTCTCTCTGTCTCTCTCTCTGGTTAACATAAGGTCTCTCTCTCTCTCTCTGTCTCTCTCTCTGTCTCTCATGGTTAACATAAGGTCTCTCTCTCTGTCTCTCTCTCTGGTTAACATAAGGTCTCTCTCTCTCTGTCTCTCTCTCTGGTTAACATAAGGTCTCTCTCTCTCTGTCTCTCTCTCTGTCTCTCTCTCTGGTTAACATAAGGTCTCTCTCTCTGTCTCTCTCTCTGGTTAACATAAGGTCTCTCTCT
>NW_027638075.1:0-39661 GCF_951216825.1 Electrona antarctica | reverse complement strand
GGGCTGATGCTGATATTGGGCTGATGCTGATATTGGGCTGATGCTGATATTGGGCTGATGCTGATATTGGGCTGATGCTGATATTGGGCTGATGCTGATATTGGGCTGATGCTGATATTGGGCTGATGCTGATATTGGGCTGATGCTGATATTGGGCTGATGCTGATATTGGGCTGATGCTGATATTGGGCTGATGCTGATATTGGGCTGATGCTGATATTGGGCTGATGCTGATATTGGGCTGATGCTGATATTGGGCTGATGCTGATATTGGGCTGATGCTGATATTGGGCTGATGCTGATATTGGGCTGATGCTGATATTGGGCTGATGCTGATATTGGGCTGATGCTGATATTGGGCTGATGCTGATATTGGGCTGATGCTGATATTGGGCTGATGCTGATATTGGGCTGATGCTGATATTGGGCTGATGCTGATATTGGGCTGATGCTGATATTGGGCTGATGCTGATATTGGGCTGATGCTGATATTGGGCTGATGCTGATATTGGGCTGATGCTGATATTGGGCTGATGCTGATATTGGGCTGATGCTGATATTGGGCTGATGCTGATATTGGGCTGATGCTGATATTGGGCTGATGCTGATATTGGGCTGATGCTGATATTGGGCTGATGCTGATATTGGGCTGATGCTGATATTGGGCTGATGCTGATATTGGGCTGATGCTGATATTGGGCTGATGCTGATATTGGGCTGATGCTGATATTGGGCTGATGCTGATATTGGGCTGATGCTGATATTGGGCTGATGCTGATATTGGGCTGATGCTGATATTGGGCTGATGCTGATATTGGGCTGATGCTGATATTGGGCTGATGCTGATATTGGGCTGATGCTGATATTGGGCTGATGCTGATATTGGGCTGATGCTGATATTGGGCTGATGCTGATATTGGGCTGATGCTGATATTGGGCTGATGCTGATATTGGGCTGATGCTGATATTGGGCTGATGCTGATATTGGGCTGATGCTGATATTGGGCTGATGCTGATATTGGGCTGATGCTGATATTGGGCTGATGCTGATATTGGGCTGATGCTGATATTGGGCTGATGCTGATATTGGGCTGATGCTGATATTGGGCTGATGCTGATATTGGGCTGATGCTGATATTGGGCTGATGCTGATATTGGGCTGATGCTGATATTGGGCTGATGCTGATATTGGGCTGATGCTGATATTGGGCTGATGCTGATATTGGGCTGATGCTGATATTGGGCTGATACTGATATTGGGCTGATATTGATATTGGGCTGATATAGGCCTGCAGAGTGTCTAGTTTTGAAGATACAGACTCTGCTAAGCAAAAGTGAACAGGGCCAAACTGGGCTTATTTCGCTGTGAAAGTGACATTTAGGCACGGACTTGGAAAACCTTGTCTGAACCCCTCCATCCTTCCTGTAGCTGCTCAGACTCTGCTTCTCTGCCCCCAGCCAAGCTTATAGGCCTGCAGAGTGTCTAGTTTTGAAGATACAGACTCTGCTAAGCAAAAGTGAACAGGGCCAAACTGGGCTTATTTCGCTGTGAAAGTGACATTTAGGCACGGAGTTGGAAAACCTTGTCTGAACCCCTCCATCCTTCCTGTAGCTGCTCAGACTCTGCTTCTCTGCCCCCAGCCAAGCTTATAGGCCTGCAGAGTGTCTAGTTTTGAAGATACAGACTCTGCTAAGCAAAAGTGAACAGGGCCAAACTGGGCTTATTTCGCTGTGAAAGTGACATTTAGGCACGGAGTTGGAAAACCTTGTCTGAACCCCTCCATCCTTCCTGTAGCTGCTCAGACTCTGCTTCTCTGCCCCCAGCCAAGCTTATAGGCCTGCAGAGTGTCTAGTTTTGAAGATACAGACTCTGCTAAGCAAAAGTGAACAGGGCCAAACTGGGCTTATTTCGCTGTGAAAGTGACATTTAGGCACGGAGTTGGAAAACCTTGTCTGAACCCCTCCATCCTTCCTGTAGCTGCTCAGACTCTGCTTCTCTGCCCCCAGCCAAGCTTATAGGCCTGCAGAGTGTCTAGTTTTGAAGATACAGACTCTGCTAAGCAAAAGTGAACAGGGCCAAACTGGGCTTATTTCGCTGTGAAAGTGACATTTAGGCACGGAGTTGGAAAACCTTGTCTGAACCCCTCCATCCTTCCTGTAGCTGCTCAGACTCTGCTTCTCTGCCCCCAGCCAAGCTTATAGGCCTGCAGAGTGTCTAGTTTTGAAGATACAGACTCTGCTAAGCAAAAGTGAACAGGGCCAAACTGGGCTTATTTCGCTGTGAAAGTGACATTTAGGCACGGAGTTGGAAAACCTTGTCTGAACCCCTCCATCCTTCCTGTAGCTGCTCAGACTCTGCTTCTCTGCCCCCAGCCAAGCTTATAGGCCTGCAGAGTGTCTAGTTTTGAAGATACAGACTCTGCTAAGCAAAAGTGAACAGGGCCAAACTGGGCTTATTTCGCTGTGAAAGTGACATTTAGGCACGGAGTTGGAAAACCTTGTCTGAACCCCTCCATCCTTCCTGTAGCTGCTCAGACTCTGCTTCTCTGCCCCCAGCCAAGCTTATAGGCCTGCAGAGTGTCTAGTTTTGAAGATACAGACTCTGCTAAGCAAAAGTGAACAGGGCCAAACTGGGCTTATTTCGCTGTGAAAGTGACATTTAGGCACGGAGTTGGAAAACCTTGTCTGAACCCCTCCATCCTTCCTGTAGCTGCTCAGACTCTGCTTCTCTGCCCCCAGCCAAGCTTATAGGCCTGCAGAGTGTCTAGTTTTGAAGATACAGACTCTGCTAAGCAAAAGTGAACAGGGCCAAACTGGGCTTATTTCGCTGTGAAAGTGACATTTAGGCACGGAGTTGGAAAACCTTGTCTGAACCCCTCCATCCTTCCTGTAGCTGCTCAGACTCTGCTTCTCTGCCCCCAGCCAAGCTTATAGGCCTGCAGAGTGTCTAGTTTTGAAGATACAGACTCTGCTAAGCAAAAGTGAACAGGGCCAAACTGGGCTTATTTCGCTGTGAAAGTGACATTTAGGCACGGAGTTGGAAAACCTTGTCTGAACCCCTCCATCCTTCCTGTAGCTGCTCAGACTCTGCTTCTCTGCCCCCAGCCAAGCTTATAGGCCTGCAGAGTGTCTAGTTTTGAAGATACAGACTCTGCTAAGCAAAAGTGAACAGGGCCAAACTGGGCTTATTTCGCTGTGAAAGTGACATTTAGGCACGGAGTTGGAAAACCTTGTCTGAACCCCTCCATCCTTCCTGTAGCTGCTCAGACTCTGCTTCTCTGCCCCCAGCCAAGCTTATAGGCCTGCAGAGTGTCTAGTTTTGAAGATACAGACTCTGCTAAGCAAAAGTGAACAGGGCCAAACTGGGCTTATTTCGCTGTGAAAGTGACATTTAGGCACGGAGTTGGAAAACCTTGTCTGAACCCCTCCATCCTTCCTGTAGCTGCTCAGACTCTGCTTCTCTGCCCCCAGCCAAGCTTATAGGCCTGCAGAGTGTCTAGTTTTGAAGATACAGACTCTGCTAAGCAAAAGTGAACAGGGCCAAACTGGGCTTATTTCGCTGTGAAAGTGACATTTAGGCACGGAGTTGGAAAACCTTGTCTGAACCCCTCCATCCTTCCTGTAGCTGCTCAGACTCTGCTTCTCTGCCCCCAGCCAAGCTTATAGGCCTGCAGAGTGTCTAGTTTTGAAGATACAGACTCTGCTAAGCAAAAGTGAACAGGGCCAAACTGGGCTTATTTCGCTGTGAAAGTGACATTTAGGCACGGAGTTGGAAAACCTTGTCTGAACCCCTCCATCCTTCCTGTAGCTGCTCAGACTCTGCTTCTCTGCCCCCAGCCAAGCTTATAGGCCTGCAGAGTGTCTAGTTTTGAAGATACAGACTCTGCTAAGCAAAAGTGAACAGGGCCAAACTGGGCTTATTTCGCTGTGAAAGTGACATTTAGGCACGGAGTTGGAAAACCTTGTCTGAACCCCTCCATCCTTCCTGTAGCTGCTCAGACTCTGCTTCTCTGCCCCCAGCCAAGCTTATAGGCCTGCAGAGTGTCTAGTTTTGAAGATACAGACTCTGCTAAGCAAAAGTGAACAGGGCCAAACTGGGCTTATTTCGCTGTGAAAGTGACATCGAACTTTCACAGCGAAATAAGCCCAGTTTGGCCCTGTTCACTTTTGCTTAGCAGAGTCTGTATCTTCAAAACTAGACACTCTGCAGGCCTATAAGCTTGGCTGGGGGCAGAGAAGCAGAGTCTGAGCAGCTACAGGAAGGATGGAGGGGTTCAGACAAGGTTTTCCAACTCCGTGCCTAAATGTCACTTTCACAGCGAAATAAGCCCAGTTTGGCCCTGTTCACTTTTGCTTAGCAGAGTCTGTATCTTCAAAACTAGACACTCTGCAGGCCTATAAGCTTGGCTGGGGGCAGAGAAGCAGAGTCTGAGCAGCTACAGGAAGGATGGAGGGGTTCAGACAAGGTTTTCCAACTCCGTGCCTAAATGTCACTTTCACAGCGAAATAAGCCCAGTTTGGCCCTGTTCACTTTTGCTTAGCAGAGTCTGTATCTTCAAAACTAGACACTCTGCAGGCCTATAAGCTTGGCTGGGGGCAGAGAAGCAGAGTCTGAGCAGCTACAGGAAGGATGGAGGGGTTCAGACAAGGTTTTCCAACTCCGTGCCTAAATGTCACTTTCACAGCGAAATAAGCCCAGTTTGGCCCTGTTCACTTTTGCTTAGCAGAGTCTGTATCTTCAAAACTAGACACTCTGCAGGCCTATAAGCTTGGCTGGGGGCAGAGAAGCAGAGTCTGAGCAGCTACAGGAAGGATGGAGGGGTTCAGACAAGGTTTTCCAACTCCGTGCCTAAATGTCACTTTCACAGCGAAATAAGCCCAGTTTGGCCCTGTTCACTTTTGCTTAGCAGAGTCTGTATCTTCAAAACTAGACACTCTGCAGGCCTATAAGCTTGGCTGGGGGCAGAGAAGCAGAGTCTGAGCAGCTACAGGAAGGATGGAGGGGTTCAGACAAGGTTTTCCAACTCCGTGCCTAAATGTCACTTTCACAGCGAAATAAGCCCAGTTTGGCCCTGTTCACTTTTGCTTAGCAGAGTCTGTATCTTCAAAACTAGACACTCTGCAGGCCTATAAGCTTGGCTGGGGGCAGAGAAGCAGAGTCTGAGCAGCTACAGGAAGGATGGAGGGGTTCAGACAAGGTTTTCCAACTCCGTGCCTAAATGTCACTTTCACAGCGAAATAAGCCCAGTTTGGCCCTGTTCACTTTTGCTTAGCAGAGTCTGTATCTTCAAAACTAGACACTCTGCAGGCCTATAAGCTTGGCTGGGGGCAGAGAAGCAGAGTCTGAGCAGCTACAGGAAGGATGGAGGGGTTCAGACAAGGTTTTCCAACTCCGTGCCTAAATGTCACTTTCACAGCGAAATAAGCCCAGTTTGGCCCTGTTCACTTTTGCTTAGCAGAGTCTGTATCTTCAAAACTAGACACTCTGCAGGCCTATAAGCTTGGCTGGGGGCAGAGAAGCAGAGTCTGAGCAGCTACAGGAAGGATGGAGGGGTTCAGACAAGGTTTTCCAACTCCGTGCCTAAATGTCACTTTCACAGCGAAATAAGCCCAGTTTGGCCCTGTTCACTTTTGCTTAGCAGAGTCTGTATCTTCAAAACTAGACACTCTGCAGGCCTATAAGCTTGGCTGGGGGCAGAGAAGCAGAGTCTGAGCAGCTACAGGAAGGATGGAGGGGTTCAGACAAGGTTTTCCAACTCCGTGCCTAAATGTCACTTTCACAGCGAAATAAGCCCAGTTTGGCCCTGTTCACTTTTGCTTAGCAGAGTCTGTATCTTCAAAACTAGACACTCTGCAGGCCTATAAGCTTGGCTGGGGGCAGAGAAGCAGAGTCTGAGCAGCTACAGGAAGGATGGAGGGGTTCAGACAAGGTTTTCCAACTCCGTGCCTAAATGTCACTTTCACAGCGAAATAAGCCCAGTTTGGCCCTGTTCACTTTTGCTTAGCAGAGTCTGTATCTTCAAAACTAGACACTCTGCAGGCCTATAAGCTTGGCTGGGGGCAGAGAAGCAGAGTCTGAGCAGCTACAGGAAGGATGGAGGGGTTCAGACAAGGTTTTCCAACTCCGTGCCTAAATGTCACTTTCACAGCGAAATAAGCCCAGTTTGGCCCTGTTCACTTTTGCTTAGCAGAGTCTGTATCTTCAAAACTAGACACTCTGCAGGCCTATAAGCTTGGCTGGGGGCAGAGAAGCAGAGTCTGAGCAGCTACAGGAAGGATGGAGGGGTTCAGACAAGGTTTTCCAACTCCGTGCCTAAATGTCACTTTCACAGCGAAATAAGCCCAGTTTGGCCCTGTTCACTTTTGCTTAGCAGAGTCTGTATCTTCAAAACTAGACACTCTGCAGGCCTATAAGCTTGGCTGGGGGCAGAGAAGCAGAGTCTGAGCAGCTACAGGAAGGATGGAGGGGTTCAGACAAGGTTTCCAATATCAGCATCAGCCCAATATCAGCATCAGCCCAATATCAGCATCAGCCCAATATCAGCATCAGCCCAATATCAGCATCAGCCCAATATCAGCATCAGCCCAATATCAGCATCAGCCCAATATCAGCATCAGCCCAATATCAGCATCAGCCCAATATCAGCATCAGCCCAATATCAGCATCAGCCCAATATCAGCATCAGCCCAATATCAGCATCAGCCCAATATCAGCATCAGCCCAATATCAGCATCAGCCCAATATCAGCATCAGCCCAATATCAGCATCAGCCCAATATCAGCATCAGCCCAATATCAGCATCAGCCCAATATCAGCATCAGCCCAATATCAGCATCAGCCCAATATCAGCATCAGCCCAATATCAGCATCAGCCCAATATCAGCATCAGCCCAATATCAGCATCAGCCCAATATCAGCATCAGCCCAATATCAGCATCAGCCCAATATCAGCATCAGCCCAATATCAGCATCAGCCCAATATCAGCATCAGCCCAATATCAGCATCAGCCCAATATCAGCATCAGCCCAATATCAGCATCAGCCCAATATCAGCATCAGCCCAATATCAGCATCAGCCCAATATCAGCATCAGCCCAATATCAGCATCAGCCCAATATCAGCATCAGCCCAATATCAGCATCAGCCCAATATCAGCATCAGCCCAATATCAGCATCAGCCCAATATCAGCATCAGCCCAATATCAGCATCAGCCCAATATCAGCATCAGCCCAATATCAGCATCAGCCCAATATCAGCATCAGCCCAATATCAGCATCAGCCCAATATCAGCATCAGCCCAATATCAGCATCAGCCCAATATCAGCATCAGCCCAATATCAGCATCAGCCCAATATCAGCATCAGCCCAATATCAGCATCAGCCCAATATCAGCATCAGCCCAATATCAGCATCAGCCCAATATCAGCATCAGCCCAATATCAGCATCAGCCCAATATCAGCATCAGCCCAATATCAGCATCAGCCCAATATCAGCATCAGCCCAATATCAGCATCAGCCAAGCAGCATAATCAGCATCAGCCCAATATCAGCATCAGCCCAATATCAGCATCAGCCCAATATCAGCATCAGCCCAATATCAGCATCAGCCCAATATCAGCATCAGCCCAATATCAGCATCAGCCCAATATCAGCATCAGCCCAATATCAGCATCAGCCCAATATCAGCATCAGCCCAATATCAGCATCAGCCCAATATCAGCATCAGCCCAATATCAGCATCAGCCCAATATCAGATGCAGCCTCAATATCAGCATCAGCCCAATATCAGCATCAGGCCCAATATCAGCATCTCAGCCCAATATCAGCATCAGCCCAATATCAGCATCAGCCCAATATCAGCAGCCCAATATCAGCATCAGCCAATATCAGGCATCAGCCCATTCAGCTCACCCAATATCAGCATCAGCCCAATATCAGCATCAGCCCCAATATCAGCTATCCAGCCCAATATCAGCATCAGCCCCAATATCAGCAGTCATCCCAATATCACAGCACCCAATATCAGCATGCAGCCCAATATCAGCATCAGCCCAATATCACATCAGCTGATGATTGATATCATATTGGGCTGCTTCTCTGCCCCCCAGCCAAGCTGTATAGGGCCTGCAGAGTGTCTAGGGCTGATGCTGATATTGGGCTGATGCTGATATTGGGCTGATGCTGATATTGGGCTGATGCTGATATTGGGCTGATGCTGATATTGGGCTGATGCTGATATTGGGCTGATGCTGATATTGGGCTGATGCTGATATTGGGCTGATGCTGATATTGGGCTGATGCTGATATTGGGCTGATGCTGATATTGGGCTGATGCTGATATTGGGCTGATGCTGATATTGGGCTGATGCTGATATTGGGCTGATGCTGATATTGGGCTGATGCTGATATTGGGCTGATGCTGATATTGGGCTGATGCTGATATTGGGCTGATGCTGATATTGGGCTGATGCTGATATTGGGCTGATGCTGATATTGGGCTGATGCTGATATTGGGCTGATGCTGATATTGGGCTGATGCTGATATTGGGCTGATGCTGATATTGGGCTGATGCTGATATTGGGCTGATGCTGATATTGGGCTGATGCTGATATTGGGCTGATGCTGATATTGGGCTGATGCTGATATTGGGCTGATGCTGATATTGGGCTGATGCTGATATTGGCTGATGCTGATATTGGGCTGATGCTGATATTGGGCTGATGATGCTGATATTGGGGCTGATGCTGATATTGGGCTGATGCTGATATTGGGCTGATGCTGATATTGGGCTGATGCTGATATTGGGCTGATGCTGATATTGGGCTGATGCTGATATTGGGCTGATGCTGATATTGGGCTGATGCTGATATTTGGGCTGATGCTGATATTGGGCTGATGCTGATATTGGGCTGATGCTGATATTGGGCTGATGCTGATATTGGGCTGATGCTGATATTGGCTGATGCTGATATTGGGCTGATGCTGATATTGGGCTGATGCTGATATTGGGCTGATGCTGATATTGGGCTGATGCTGATATGGGCTGATGCTGATATTGGGCTGATGCTGATATTGGGCTGATGCTGATATTGGGCTGATGCTGATATTGGGCTGATGCTGATATTGGGCTGATGCTGATATTGGGCTGATGCTGATATTGGGCTGATGCTGATATTGGGCTGATGCTGATATTGGAAACCTTGTCTGAACCCCTCCATCCTTCCTGTAGCTGCTCAGACTCTGCTTCTCTGCCCCCAGCCAAGCTTATAGGCCTGCAGAGTGTCTAGTTTTGAAGATACAGACTCTGCTAAGCAAAAGTGAACAGGGCCAAACTGGGCTTATTTCGCTGTGAAAGTGACATTTAGGCACGGAGTTGGAAAACCTTGTCTGAACCCCTCCATCCTTCCTGTAGCTGCTCAGACTCTGCTTCTCTGCCCCCAGCCAAGCTTATAGGCCTGCAGAGTGTCTAGTTTTGAAGATACAGACTCTGCTAAGCAAAAGTGAACAGGGCCAAACTGGGCTTATTTCGCTGTGAAAGTGACATTTAGGCACGGAGTTGGAAAACCTTGTCTGAACCCCTCCATCCTTCCTGTAGCTGCTCAGACTCTGCTTCTCTGCCCCCAGCCAAGCTTATAGGCCTGCAGAGTGTCTAGTTTTGAAGATACAGACTCTGCTAAGCAAAAGTGAACAGGGCCAAACTGGGCTTATTTCGCTGTGAAAGTGACATTTAGGCACGGAGTTGGAAAACCTTGTCTGAACCCCTCCATCCTTCCTGTAGCTGCTCAGACTCTGCTTCTCTGCCCCCAGCCAAGCTTATAGGCCTGCAGAGTGTCTAGTTTTGAAGATACAGACTCTGCTAAGCAAAAGTGAACAGGGCCAAACTGGGCTTATTTCGCTGTGAAAGTGACATTTAGGCACGGAGTTGGAAAACCTTGTCTGAACCCCTCCATCCTTCCTGTAGCTGCTCAGACTCTGCTTCTCTGCCCCCAGCCAAGCTTATAGGCCTGCAGAGTGTCTAGTTTTGAAGATACAGACTCTGCTAAGCAAAAGTGAACAGGGCCAAACTGGGCTTATTTCGCTGTGAAAGTGACATTTAGGCACGGAGTTGGAAAACCTTGTCTGAACCCCTCCATCCTTCCTGTAGCTGCTCAGACTCTGCTTCTCTGCCCCCAGCCAAGCTTATAGGCCTGCAGAGTGTCTAGTTTTGAAGATACAGACTCTGCTAAGCAAAAGTGAACAGGGCCAAACTGGGCTTATTTCGCTGTGAAAGTGACATTTAGGCACGGAGTTGGAAAACCTTGTCTGAACCCCTCCATCCTTCCTGTAGCTGCTCAGACTCTGCTTCTCTGCCCCCAGCCAAGCTTATAGGCCTGCAGAGTGTCTAGTTTTGAAGATACAGACTCTGCTAAGCAAAAGTGAACAGGGCCAAACTGGGCTTATTTCGCTGTGAAAGATGACATTTAGGCACGGAGTTGGAAAACCTTGTCTGAACCCCTCCATCCTTCCTGTAGCTGCTCAGACTCTGCTTCTCTGCCCCCAGCCAAGCTTATAGGCCTGCAGAGTGTCTAGTTTTGAAGATACAGACTCTGCTAAGCAAAAGTGAACAGGGCCAAACTGGGCTTATTTCGCTGTGAAAGTGACATTTAGGCACGGAGTTGGAAAACCTTGTCTGAACCCCTCCATCCTTCCTGTAGCTGCTCAGACTCTGCTTCTCTGCCCCCAGCCAAGCTTATAGGCCTGCAGAGTGTCTAGTTTTGAAGATACAGACTCTGCTAAGCAAAAGTGAACAGGGCCAAACTGGGCTTATTTCGCTGTGAAAGTGACATTTAGGCACGGAGTTGGAAAACCTTGTCTGAACCCCTCCATCCTTCCTGTAGCTGCTCAGACTCTGCTTCTCTGCCCCCAGCCAAGCTTATAGGCCTGCAGAGTGTCTAGTTTTGAAGATACAGACTCTGCTAAGCAAAAGTGAACAGGGCCAAACTGGGCTTATTTCGCTGTGAAAGTGACATTTAGGCACGGAGTTGGAAAACCTTGTCTGAACCCCTCCATCCTTCCTGTAGCTGCTCAGACTCTGCTTCTCTGCCCCCAGCCAAGCTTATAGGCCTGCAGAGTGTCTAGTTTTGAAGATACAGACTCTGCTAAGCAAAAGTGAACAGGGCCAAACTGGGCTTATTTCGCTGTGAAAGTGACATTTAGGCACGGAGTTGGAAAACCTTGTCTGAACCCCTCCATCCTTCCTGTAGCTGCTCAGACTCTGCTTCTCTGCCCCCAGCCAAGCTTATAGGCCTGCAGAGTGTCTAGTTTTGAAGATACAGACTCTGCTAAGCAAAAGTGAACAGGGCCAAACTGGGCTTATTTCGCTGTGAAAGTGACATTTAGGCACGGAGTTGGAAAACCTTGTCTGAACCCCTCCATCCTTCCTGTAGCTGCTCAGACTCTGCTTCTCTGCCCCCAGCCAAGCTTATAGGCCTGCAGAGTGTCTAGTTTTGAAGATACAGACTCTGCTAAGCAAAAGTGAACAGGGCCAAACTGGGCTTATTTCGCTGTGAAAGTGACATTTAGGCACGGAGTTGGAAAACCTTGTCTGAACCCCTCCATCCTTCCTGTAGCTGCTCAGACTCTGCTTCTCTGCCCCCAGCCAAGCTTATAGGCCTGCAGAGTGTCTAGTTTTGAAGATACAGACTCTGCTAAGCAAAAGTGAACAGGGCCAAACTGGGCTTATTTCGCTGTGAAAGTGACATTTAGGCACGGAGTTGGAAAACCTTGTCTGAACCCCTCCATCCTTCCTGTAGCTGCTCAGACTCTGCTTCTCTGCCCCCAGCCAAGCTTATAGGCCTGCAGAGTGTCTAGTTTTGAAGATACAGACTCTGCTAAGCAAAAGTGAACAGGGCCAAACTGGGCTTATTTCGCTGTGAAAGTGACATTTAGGCACGGAGTTGGAAAACCTTGTCTGAACCCCTCCATCCTTCCTGTAGCTGCTCAGACTCTGCTTCTCTGCCCCCAGCCAAGCTTATAGGCCTGCAGAGTGTCTAGTTTTGAAGATACAGACTCTGCTAAGCAAAAGTGAACAGGGCCAAACTGGGCTTATTTCGCTGTGAAAGTGACATTTAGGCACGGAGTTGGAAAACCTTGTCTGAACCCCTCCATCCTTCCTGTAGCTGCTCAGACTCTGCTTCTCTGCCCCCAGCCAAGCTTATAGGCCTGCAGAGTGTCTAGTTTTGAAGATACAGACTCTGCTAAGCAAAAGTGAACAGGGCCAAACTGGGCTTATTTCGCTGTGAAAGTGACATTTAGGCACGGAGTTGGAAAACCTTGTCTGAACCCCTCCATCCTTCCTGTAGCTGCTCAGACTCTGCTTCTCTGCCCCCAGCCAAGCTTATAGGCCTGCAGAGTGTCTAGTTTTGAAGATACAGACTCTGCTAAGCAAAAGTGAACAGGGCCAAACTGGGCTTATTTCGCTGTGAAAGTGACATTTAGGCACGGAGTTGGAAAACCTTGTCTGAACCCCTCCATCCTTCCTGTAGCTGCTCAGACTCTGCTTCTCTGCCCCCAGCCAAGCTTATAGGCCTGCAGAGTGTCTAGTTTTGAAGATACAGACTCTGCTAAGCAAAAGTGAACAGGGCCAAACTGGGCTTATTTCGCTGTGAAAGTGACATTTAGGCACGGAGTTGGAAAACCTTGTCTGAACCCCTCCATCCTTCCTGTAGCTGCTCAGACTCTGCTTCTCTGCCCCCAGCCAAGCTTATAGGCCTGCAGAGTGTCTAGTTTTGAAGATACAGACTCTGCTAAGCAAAAGTGAACAGGGCCAAACTGGGCTTATTTCGCTGTGAAAGTGACATCGAAATTTCACAGCGAAATAAGCCCAGTTTGGCCCTGTTCACTTTTGCTTAGCAGAGTCTGTATCTTCAAACTAGACACTCTGCAGGCCTATAAGCTTGGCTGGGGGCAGAGAAGCAGAGTCTGAGCAGCTACAGGAAGGATGGAGGGGTTCAGACAAGGTTTTCCAACTCCGTGCCTAAATGTCACTTTCACAGCGAAATAAGCCCAGTTTGGCCCTGTTCACTTTTGCTTAGCAGAGTCTGTATCTTCAAAACTAGACACTCTGCAGGCCTATAAGCTTGGCTGGGGGCAGAGAAGCAGAGTCTGAGCAGCTACAGGAAGGATGGAGGGGTTCAGACAAGGTTTTCCAACTCCGTGCCTAAATGTCACTTTCACAGCGAAATAAGCCCAGTTTGGCCCTGTTCACTTTTGCTTAGCAGAGTCTGTATCTTCAAAACTAGACACTCTGCAGGCCTATAAGCTTGGCTGGGGGCAGAGAAGCAGAGTCTGAGCAGCTACAGGAAGGATGGAGGGGTTCAGACAAGGTTTTCCAACTCCGTGCCTAAATGTCACTTTCACAGCGAAATAAGCCCAGTTTGGCCCTGTTCAC
Source organism: Electrona antarctica (assembly GCF_951216825.1). NCBI lineage: Eukaryota > Metazoa > Chordata > Actinopteri > Myctophiformes > Myctophidae > Electrona > Electrona antarctica. The sequence continues at coordinate 26,228 of NW_027638075.1, read as the reverse complement.
TTTTGCTTAGCAGAGTCTGTATCTTCAAAACTAGACACTCTGCAGGCCTATAAGCTTGGCTGGGGGCAGAGAAGCAGAGTCTGAGCAGCTACAGGAAGGATGGAGGGGTTCAGACAAGGTTTTCCAACTCCGTGCCTAAATGTCACTTTCACAGCGAAATAAGCCCAGTTTGGCCCTGTTCACTTTTGCTTAGCAGAGTCTGTATCTTCAAAACTAGACACTCTGCAGGCCTATAAGCTTGGCTGGGGGCAGAGAAGCAGAGTCTGAGCAGCTACAGGAAGGATGGAGGGGTTCAGACAAGGTTTTTCCAACTCCGTGCCTAAATGTCACTTTCACAGCGAAATAAGCCCAGTTTGGCCCTGTTCACTTTTGCTTAGCAGAGTCTGTATCTTCAAAACTAGACACTCTGCAGGCCTATAAGCTTGGCTGGGGGCAGAGAAGCAGAGTCTGAGCAGCTACAGGAAGGATGGAGGGGTTCAGACAAGGTTTTCCAACTCCGTGCCTAAATGTCACTTTCACAGCGAAATAAGCCCAGTTTGGCCCTGTTCACTTTTGCTTAGCAGAGTCTGTATCTTCAAAACTAGACACTCTGCAGGCCTATAAGCTTGGCTGGGGGCAGAGAAGCAGAGTCTGAGCAGCTACAGGAAGGATGGAGGGGTTCAGACAAGGTTTTCCAACTCCGTGCCTAAATGTCACTTTCACAGCGAAATAAGCCCAGTTTGGCCCTGTTCACTTTTGCTTAGCAGAGTCTGTATCTTCAAAACTAGACACTCTGCAGGCCTATAAGCTTGGCTGGGGGCAGAGAAGCAGAGTCTGAGCAGCTACAGGAAGGATGGAGGGGTTCAGACAAGGTTTTCCAACTCCGTGCCCTAAATGTCACTTTCACAGCGAAATAAGCCCAGTTTGGCCCTGTTCACTTTTGCTTAGCAGAGTCTGTATCTTCAAAACTAGACACTCTGCAGGCCTATAAGCTTGGCTGGGGGCAGAGAAGCAGAGTCTGAGCAGCTACAGGAAGGATGGAGGGGTTCAGACAAGGTTTTCCAACTCCGTGCCTAAATGTCACTTTCACAGCGAAATAAGCCCAGTTTGGCCCTGTTCACTTTTGCTTAGCAGAGTCTGTATCTTCAAAACTAGACACTCTGCAGGCCTATAAGCTTGGCTGGGGGCAGAGAAGCAGAGTCTGAGCAGCTACAGGAAGGATGGAGGGGTTCAGACAAGGTTTTCCAACTCCGTGCCTAAATGTCACTTTCACAGCGAAATAAGCCCAGTTTGGCCCTGTTCACTTTTGCTTAGCAGAGTCTGTATCTTCAAAACTAGACACTCTGCAGGCCTATAAGCTTGGCTGGGGGCAGAGAAGCAGAGTCTGAGCAGCTACAGGAAGGATGGAGGGGTTCAGACAAGGTTTTCCAACTCCGTGCCTAAATGTCACTTTCACAGCGAAATAAGCCCAGTTTGGCCCTGTTCACTTTTGCTTAGCAGAGTCTGTATCTTCAAAACTAGACACTCTGCAGGCCTATAAGCTTGGCTGGGGGCAGAGAAGCAGAGTCTGAGCAGCTACAGGAAGGATGGAGGGGTTCAGACAAGGTTTTCCAACTCCGTGCCTAAATGTCACTTTCACAGCGAAATAAGCCCAGTTTGGCCCTGTTCACTTTTGCTTAGCAGAGTCTGTATCTTCAAAACTAGACACTCTGCAGGCCTATAAGCTTGGCTGGGGGCAGAGAAGCAGAGTCTGAGCAGCTACAGGAAGGATGGAGGGGTTCAGACAAGGTTTTCCAACTCCGTGCCTAAATGTCACTTTCACAGCGAAATAAGCCCAGTTTGGCCCTGTTCACTTTTGCTTAGCAGAGTCTGTATCTTCAAAACTAGACACTCTGCAGGCCTATAAGCTTGGCTGGGGGCAGAGAAGCAGAGTCTGAGCAGCTACAGGAAGGATGGAGGGGTTCAGACAAGGTTTTCCAACTCCGTGCCTAAATGTCACTTTCACAGCGAAATAAGCCCAGTTTGGCCCTGTTCACTTTTGCTTAGCAGAGTCTGTATCTTCAAAACTAGACACTCTGCAGGCCTATAAGCTTGGCTGGGGGCAGAGAAGCAGAGTCTGAGCAGCTACAGGAAGGATGGAGGGGTTCAGACAAGGTTTTCCAACTCCGTGCCTAAATGTCACTTTCACAGCGAAATAAGCCCAGTTTGGCCCTGTTCACTTTTGCTTAGCAGAGTCTGTATCTTCAAAACTAGACACTCTGCAGGCCTATAAGCTTGGCTGGGGGCAGAGAAGCAGAGTCTGAGCAGCTACAGGAAGGATGGAGGGGTTCAGACAAGGTTTTCCAACTCCGTGCCTAAATGTCACTTTCACAGCGAAATAAGCCCAGTTTGGCCCTGTTCACTTTTGCTTAGCAGAGTCTGTATCTTCAAAACTAGACACTCTGCAGGCCTATAAGCTTGGCTGGGGGCAGAGAAGCAGAGTCTGAGCAGCTACAGGAAGGATGGAGGGGTTCAGACAAGGTTTTCCAACTCCGTGCCTAAATGTCACTTTCACAGCGAAATAAGCCCAGTTTGGCCCTGTTCACTTTTGCTTAGCAGAGTCTGTATCTTCAAAACTAGACACTCTGCAGGCCTATAAGCTTGGCTGGGGGCAGAGAAGCAGAGTCTGAGCAGCTACAGGAAGGATGGAGGGGTTCAGACAAGGTTTTCCAACTCCGTGCCTAAATGTCACTTTCACAGCGAAATAAGCCCAGTTTGGCCCTGTTCACTTTTGCTTAGCAGAGTCTGTATCTTCAAAACTAGACACTCTGCAGGCCTATAAGCTTGGCTGGGGGCAGAGAAGCAGAGTCTGAGCAGCTACAGGAAGGATGGAGGGGTTCAGACAAGGTTTTCCAACTCCGTGCCTAAATGTCACTTTCACAGCGAAATAAGCCCAGTTTGGCCCTGTTCACTTTTGCTTAGCAGAGTCTGTATCTTCAAAACTAGACACTCTGCAGGCCTATAAGCTTGGCTGGGGGCAGAGAAGCAGAGTCTGAGCAGCTACAGGAAGGATGGAGGGGTTCAGACAAGGTTTTCCAACTCCGTGCCTAAATGTCACTTTCACAGCGAAATAAGCCCAGTTTGGCCCTGTTCACTTTTGCTTAGCAGAGTCTGTATCTTCAAAACTAGACACTCTGCAGGCCTATAAGCTTGGCTGGGGGCAGAGAAGCAGAGTCTGAGCAGCTACAGGAAGGATGGAGGGGTTCAGACAAGGTTTTCCAACTCCGTGCCTAAATGTCACTTTCACAGCGAAATAAGCCCAGTTTGGCCCTGTTCACTTTTGCTTAGCAGAGTCTGTATCTTCAAAACTAGACACTCTGCAGGCCTATAAGCTTGGCTGGGGGCAGAGAAGCAGAGTCTGAGCAGCTACAGGAAGGATGGAGGGGTTCAGACAAGGTTTTCCAACTCCGTGCCTAAATGTCACTTTCACAGCGAAATAAGCCCAGTTTGGCCCTGTTCACTTTTGCTTAGCAGAGTCTGTATCTTCAAAACTAGACACTCTGCAGGCCTATAAGCTTGGCTGGGGGCAGAGAAGCAGAGTCTGAGCAGCTACAGGAAGGATGGAGGGGTTCAGACAAGGTTTTCCAACTCCGTGCCTAAATGTCACTTTCACAGCGAAATAAGCCCAGTTTGGCCCTGTTCACTTTTGCTTAGCAGAGTCTGTATCTTCAAAACTAGACACTCTGCAGGCCTATAAGCTTGGCTGGGGGCAGAGAAGCAGAGTCTGAGCAGCTACAGGAAGGATGGAGGGGTTCAGACAAGGTTTTCCAACTCCGTGCCTAAATGTCACTTTCACAGCGAAATAAGCCCAGTTTGGCCCTGTTCACTTTTGCTTAGCAGAGTCTGTATCTTCAAAACTAGACACTCTGCAGGCCTATAAGCTTGGCTGGGGGCAGAGAAGCAGAGTCTGAGCAGCTACAGGAAGGATGGAGGGGTTCAGACAAGGTTTTCCAACTCCGTGCCTAAATGTCACTTTCACAGCGAAATAAGCCCAGTTTGGCCCTGTTCACTTTTGCTTAGCAGAGTCTGTATCTTCAAAACTAGACACTCTGCAGGCCTATAAGCTTGGCTGGGGGCAGAGAAGCAGAGTCTGAGCAGCTACAGGAAGGATGGAGGGGTTCAGACAAGGTTTTCCAACTCCGTGCCTAAATGTCACTTTCACAGCGAAATAAGCCCAGTTTGGCCCTGTTCACTTTTGCTTAGCAGAGTCTGTATCTTCAAAACTAGACACTCTGCAGGCCTATAAGCTTGGCTGGGGGCAGAGAAGCAGAGTCTGAGCAGCTACAGGAAGGATGGAGGGGTTCAGACAAGGTTTCCAATATCAGCATCAGCCCAATATCAGCATCAGCCCAATATCAGCATCAGCCCAATATCAGCATCAGCCCAATATCAGCATCAGCCCAATATCAGCATCAGCCCAATATCAGCATCAGCCCAATATCAGCATCAGCCCAATATCAGCATCAGCCCAATATCAGCATCAGCCCAATATCAGCATCAGCCCAATATCAGCATCAGCCCAATATCAGCATCAGCCCAATATCAGCATCAGCCCAATATCAGCATCAGCCCAATATCAGCATCAGCCCAATATCAGCATCAGCCCAATATCAGCATCAGCCCAATATCAGCATCAGCCCAATATCAGCATCAGCCCAATATCAGCATCAGCCCAATATCAGCATCAGCCCAATATCAGCATCAGCCCAATATCAGCATCAGCCCAATATCAGCATCAGCCCAATATCAGCATCAGCCCAATATCAGCATCAGCCCAATATCAGCATCAGCCCAATATCAGCATCAGCCCAATATCAGCATCAGCCCAATATCAGCATCAGCCCAATATCAGCATCAGCCCAATATCAGCATCATCAGCCCAATATCAGCATCAGCCCAATATCAGCATCAGCCCAATATCAGCATCAGCCCAATATCAGCATCAGCCCAATATCAGCATCAGCCCAATATCAGCATCAGCCCAATATCAGCATCAGCCCAATATCAGCATCAGCCCAATATCAGCATCAGCCCAATATCAGCATCAGCCCAATATCAGCATCAGCCCAATATCAGCATCAGCCCAATATCAGCATCAGCCCAATATCAGCATCAGCCCAATATCAGCATCAGCCCAATATCAGCATCAGCCCAATATCAGCATCAGCCCAATATCAGCATCAGCCCAATATCAGCATCAGCCCAATATCAGCATCAGCCCAATATCAGCATCAGCCCTATATCAGCATCAGCCCAATATCAGCATCAGCCCAATATCAGCATCAGCCCAATATCAGCATCAGCCCAATATCAGCATCAGCCCAATATCAGCATCAGCCCAATATCAGCATCAGCCCAATATCAGCATCAGCCCAATATCAGCATCAGCCCAATATCAGCATCAGCCCAATATCAGCATCAGCCCAATATCAGCATCAGCCCAATATCAGCATCAGCCCAATATCAGCATCAGCCCAATATCAGCATCAGCCCAATATCAGCATCAGCCCTAGACACTCTGCAGGCCTATAAGCTTGGCTGGGGGCAGAGAAGCAGCCCAATATGATATAATATCAGCTGATGCTGATATTGGGCTGATGCTGATATTGGGCTGATGCTGATATTGGGCTGATGCTGATATTGGGCTGATGCTGATATTGGGCTGATGCTGATATTGGGCTGATGCTGATATTGGGCTGATGCTGATATTGGGCTGATGCTGATATTGGGCTGATGCTGATATTGGGCTGATGCTGATATTGGGCTGATGCTGATATTGGGCTGATGCTGATATTGGGCTGATGCTGATATTGGGCTGATGCTGATATTGGGCTGATGCTGATATTGGGCTGATGCTGATATTGGGCTGATGCTGATATTGGGCTGATGCTGATATTGGGCTGATGCTGATATTGGGCTGATGCTGATATTGGGCTGATGCTGATATTGGGCTGATGCTGATATTGGGCTGATGCTGATATTGGGCTGATGCTGATATTGGGCTGATGCTGATATTGGGCTGATGCTGATATTGGGCTGATGCTGATATTGGGCTGATGCTGATATTGGGCTGATGCTGATATTGGGCTGATGCTGATATTGGGCTGATGCTGATATTGGGCTGATGCTGATATTGGGCTGATGCTGATATTGGGCTGATGCTGATATTGGGCTGATGCTGATATTGGGCTGATGCTGATATTGGGCTGATGCTGATATTGGGCTGATGCTGATATTGGGCTGATGCTGATATTGGGCTGATGCTGATATTGGGCTGATGCTGATATTGGGCTGATGCTGATATTGGGCTGATGCTGATATTGGGCTGATGCTGATATTGGGCTGATGCTGATATTGGGCTGATGCTGATATTGGGCTGATGCTGATATTGGGCTGATGCTGATATTGGGCTGATGCTGATATTGGGCTGATGCTGATATTGGGCTGATGCTGATATTGGGCTGATGCTGATATTGGGCTGATGCTGATATTGGGCTGATGCTGATATTGGGCTGATGCTGATATTGGGCTGATGCTGATATTGGGCTGATGCTGATATTGGGCTGATGCTGATATTGGGCTGATGCTGATATTGGGCTGATGCTGATATTGGGCTGATGCTGATATTGGGCTGATGCTGATATTGGGCTGATGCTGATATTGGGCTGATGCTGATATTGGGCTGATGCTGATATTGGGCTGATGCTGATATTGGGCTGATGCTGATATTGGGCTGATGCTGATATTGGGCTGATGCTGATATTGGGCTGATGCTGATATTGGGCTGATGCTGATATTGGGCTGATGCTGATATTGGGCTGATGCTGATATTGGGCTGATGCTGATATTGGGCTGATGCTGATATTGGGCTGATGCTGATATTGGGCTGATGCTGATATTGGGCTGATGCTGATATTGGGCTGATGCTGATATTGGGCTGATGCTGATATTGGGCTGATGCTGATATTGGGCTGATGCTGATATTGGGCTGATGCTGATATTGGGCTGATGCTGATATTGGGCTGATGCTGATATTGGGCTGATGCTGATATTGGGCTGATGCTGATATTGGGCTGATGCTGATATTGGGCTGATGCTGATATTGGGCTGATGCTGATATTGGGCTGATGCTGATATTGGGCTGATGCTGATATTGGGCTGATGCTGATATTGGGCTGATGCTGATATTGGGCTGATGCTGATATTGGGCTGATGCTGATATTGGGCTGATATTGATATTGGGCTGATATTGATATTGGGCTGATATAGGCCTGCAGAGTGTCTAGTTTTGAAGATACAGACTCTGCTAAGCAAAAGTGAACAGGGCCAAACTGGGCTTATTTCGCTGTGAAAGTGACATTTAGGCACGGACTTGGAAAACCTTGTCTGAACCCCTCCATCCTTCCTGTAGCTGCTCAGACTCTGCTTCTCTGCCCCCAGCCAAGCTTATAGGCCTGCAGAGTGTCTAGTTTTGAAGATACAGACTCTGCTAAGCAAAAGTGAACAGGGCCAAACTGGGCTTATTTCGCTGTGAAAGTGACATTTAGGCACGGAGTTGGAAAACCTTGTCTGAACCCCTCCATCCTTCCTGTAGCTGCTCAGACTCTGCTTCTCTGCCCCCAGCCAAGCTTATAGGCCTGCAGAGTGTCTAGTTTTGAAGATACAGACTCTGCTAAGCAAAAGTGAACAGGGCCAAACTGGGCTTATTTCGCTGTGAAAGTGACATTTAGGCACGGAGTTGGAAAACCTTGTCTGAACCCCTCCATCCTTCCTGTAGCTGCTCAGACTCTGCTTCTCTGCCCCCAGCCAAGCTTATAGGCCTGCAGAGTGTCTAGTTTTGAAGATACAGACTCTGCTAAGCAAAAGTGAACAGGGCCAAACTGGGCTTATTTCGCTGTGAAAGTGACATTTAGGCACGGAGTTGGAAAACCTTGTCTGAACCCCTCCATCCTTCCTGTAGCTGCTCAGACTCTGCTTCTCTGCCCCCAGCCAAGCTTATAGGCCTGCAGAGTGTCTAGTTTTGAAGATACAGACTCTGCTAAGCAAAAGTGAACAGGGCCAAACTGGGCTTATTTCGCTGTGAAAGTGACATTTAGGCACGGAGTTGGAAAACCTTGTCTGAACCCCTCCATCCTTCCTGTAGCTGCTCAGACTCTGCTTCTCTGCCCCCAGCCAAGCTTATAGGCCTGCAGAGTGTCTAGTTTTGAAGATACAGACTCTGCTAAGCAAAAGTGAACAGGGCCAAACTGGGCTTATTTCGCTGTGAAAGTGACATTTAGGCACGGAGTTGGAAAACCTTGTCTGAACCCCTCCATCCTTCCTGTAGCTGCTCAGACTCTGCTTCTCTGCCCCCAGCCAAGCTTATAGGCCTGCAGAGTGTCTAGTTTTGAAGATACAGACTCTGCTAAGCAAAAGTGAACAGGGCCAAACTGGGCTTATTTCGCTGTGAAAGTGACATTTAGGCACGGAGTTGGAAAACCTTGTCTGAACCCCTCCATCCTTCCTGTAGCTGCTCAGACTCTGCTTCTCTGCCCCCAGCCAAGCTTATAGGCCTGCAGAGTGTCTAGTTTTGAAGATACAGACTCTGCTAAGCAAAAGTGAACAGGGCCAAACTGGGCTTATTTCGCTGTGAAAGTGACATTTAGGCACGGAGTTGGAAAACCTTGTCTGAACCCCTCCATCCTTCCTGTAGCTGCTCAGACTCTGCTTCTCTGCCCCCAGCCAAGCTTATAGGCCTGCAGAGTGTCTAGTTTTGAAGATACAGACTCTGCTAAGCAAAAGTGAACAGGGCCAAACTGGGCTTATTTCGCTGTGAAAGTGACATTTAGGCACGGAGTTGGAAAACCTTGTCTGAACCCCTCCATCCTTCCTGTAGCTGCTCAGACTCTGCTTCTCTGCCCCCAGCCAAGCTTATAGGCCTGCAGAGTGTCTAGTTTTGAAGATACAGACTCTGCTAAGCAAAAGTGAACAGGGCCAAACTGGGCTTATTTCGCTGTGAAAGTGACATTTAGGCACGGAGTTGGAAAACCTTGTCTGAACCCCTCCATCCTTCCTGTAGCTGCTCAGACTCTGCTTCTCTGCCCCCAGCCAAGCTTATAGGCCTGCAGAGTGTCTAGTTTTGAAGATACAGACTCTGCTAAGCAAAAGTGAACAGGGCCAAACTGGGCTTATTTCGCTGTGAAAGTGACATTTAGGCACGGAGTTGGAAAACCTTGTCTGAACCCCTCCATCCTTCCTGTAGCTGCTCAGACTCTGCTTCTCTGCCCCCAGCCAAGCTTATAGGCCTGCAGAGTGTCTAGTTTTGAAGATACAGACTCTGCTAAGCAAAAGTGAACAGGGCCAAACTGGGCTTATTTCGCTGTGAAAGTGACATTTAGGCACGGAGTTGGAAAACCTTGTCTGAACCCCTCCATCCTTCCTGTAGCTGCTCAGACTCTGCTTCTCTGCCCCCAGCCAAGCTTATAGGCCTGCAGAGTGTCTAGTTTTGAAGATACAGACTCTGCTAAGCAAAAGTGAACAGGGCCAAACTGGGCTTATTTCGCTGTGAAAGTGACATTTAGGCACGGAGTTGGAAAACCTTGTCTGAACCCCTCCATCCTTCCTGTAGCTGCTCAGACTCTGCTTCTCTGCCCCCAGCCAAGCTTATAGGCCTGCAGAGTGTCTAGTTTTGAAGATACAGACTCTGCTAAGCAAAAGTGAACAGGGCCAAACTGGGCTTATTTCGCTGTGAAAGTGACATTTAGGCACGGAGTTGGAAAACCTTGTCTGAACCCCTCCATCCTTCCTGTAGCTGCTCAGACTCTGCTTCTCTGCCCCAGCCAAGCTTATAGGCCTGCAGAGTGTCTAGTTTTGAAGATACAGGACTCTGCTAAGCAAAAGTGAACAGGGCCAAACTGGGCTTATTTCGCTGTGAAAGTGACATTTAGGCACGGAGTTGGAAAACCTTGTCTGAACCCCTCCATCCTTCCTGTAGCTGCTCAGACTCTGCTTCTCTGCCCCCAGCCAAGCTTATAGGCCTGCAGAGTGTCTAGTTTTGAAGATACAGACTCTGCTAAGCAAAAGTGAACAGGGCCAAACTGGGCTTATTTCGCTGTGAAAGTGACATTTAGGCACGGAGTTGGAAAACCTTGTCTGAACCCCTCCATCCTTCCTGTAGCTGCTCAGACTCTGCTTCTCTGCCCCCAGCCAAGCTTATAGGCCTGCAGAGTGTCTAGTTTTGAAGATACAGACTCTGCTAAGCAAAAGTGAACAGGGCCAAACTGGGCTTATTTCGCTGTGAAAGTGACATTTAGGCACGGAGTTGGAAAACCTTGTCTGAACCCCTCCATCCTTCCTGTAGCTGCTCAGACTCTGCTTCTCTGCCCCCAGCCAAGCTTATAGGCCTGCAGAGTGTCTAGTTTTGAAGATACAGACTCTGCTAAGCAAAAGTGAACAGGGCCAAACTGGGCTTATTTCGCTGTGAAATTTAGCTACAGGAAGGATGGAGGGGTTCAGACAAGGTTTTCCAACTCCGTGCCTAAATGTCACTTTCACAGCGAAATAAGCCCAGTTTGGCCCTGTTCACTTTTGCTTAGCAGAGTCTGTATCTTCAAAACTAGACACTCTGCAGGCCTATAAGCTTGGCTGGGGGCAGAGAAGCAGAGTCTGAGCAGCTACAGGAAGGATGGAGGGGTTCAGACAAGGTTTTCCAACTCCGTGCCTAAATGTCACTTTCACAGCGAAATAAGCCCAGTTTGGCCCTGTTCACTTTTGCTTAGCAGAGTCTGTATCTTCAAAACTAGACACTCTGCAGGCCTATAAGCTTGGCTGGGGGCAGAGAAGCAGAGTCTGAGCAGCTACAGGAAGGATGGAGGGGTTCAGACAAGGTTTTCCAACTCCGTGCCTAAATGTCACTTTCACAGCGAAATAAGCCCAGTTTGGCCCTGTTCACTTTTGCTTAGCAGAGTCTGTATCTTCAAAACTAGACACTCTGCAGGCCTATAAGCTTGGCTGGGGGCAGAGAAGCAGAGTCTGAGCAGCTACAGGAAGGATGGAGGGGTTCAGACAAGGTTTTCCAACTCCGTGCCTAAATGTCACTTTCACAGCGAAATAAGCCCAGTTTGGCCCTGTTCACTTTTGCTTAGCAGAGTCTGTATCTTCAAAACTAGACACTCTGCAGGCCTATAAGCTTGGCTGGGGGCAGAGAAGCAGAGTCTGAGCAGCTACAGGAAGGATGGAGGGGTTCAGACAAGGTTTTCCAACTCCGTGCCTAAATGTCACTTTCACAGCGAAATAAGCCCAGTTTGGCCCTGTTCACTTTTGCTTAGCAGAGTCTGTATCTTCAAAACTAGACACTCTGCAGGCCTATAAGCTTGGCTGGGGGCAGAGAAGCAGAGTCTGAGCAGCTACAGGAAGGATGGAGGGGTTCAGACAAGGTTTTCCAACTCCGTGCCTAAATGTCACTTTCACAGCGAAATAAGCCCAGTTTGGCCCTGTTCACTTTTGCTTAGCAGAGTCTGTATCTTCAAAACTAGACACTCTGCAGGCCTATAAGCTTGGCTGGGGGCAGAGAAGCAGAGTCTGAGCAGCTACAGGAAGGATGGAGGGGTTCAGACAAGGTTTTCCAACTCCGTGCCTAAATGTCACTTTCACAGCGAAATAAGCCCAGTTTGGCCCTGTTCACTTTTGCTTAGCAGAGTCTGTATCTTCAAAACTAGACACTCTGCAGGCCTATAAGCTTGGCTGGGGGCAGAGAAGCAGAGTCTGAGCAGCTACAGGAAGGATGGAGGGGTTCAGACAAGGTTTTCCAACTCCGTGCCTAAATGTCACTTTCACAGCGAAATAAGCCCAGTTTGGCCCTGTTCACTTTTGCTTAGCAGAGTCTGTATCTTCAAAACTAGACACTCTGCAGGCCTATAAGCTTGGCTGGGGGCAGAGAAGCAGAGTCTGAGCAGCTACAGGAAGGATGGAGGGGTTCAGACAAGGTTTTCCAACTCCGTGCCTAAATGTCACTTTCACAGCGAAATAAGCCCAGTTTGGCCCTGTTCACTTTTGCTTAGCAGAGTCTGTATCTTCAAAACTAGACACTCTGCAGGCCTATAAGCTTGGCTGGGGGCAGAGAAGCAGAGTCTGAGCAGCTACAGGAAGGATGGAGGGGTTCAGACAAGGTTTTCCAACTCCGTGCCTAAATGTCACTTTCACAGCGAAATAAGCCCAGTTTGGCCCTGTTCACTTTTGCTTAGCAGAGTCTGTATCTTCAAAACTAGACACTCTGCAGGCCTATAAGCTTGGCTGGGGGCAGAGAAGCAGAGTCTGAGCAGCTACAGGAAGGATGGAGGGGTTCAGACAAGGTTTTCCAACTCCGTGCCTAAATGTCACTTTCACAGCGAAATAAGCCCAGTTTGGCCCTGTTCACTTTTGCTTAGCAGAGTCTGTATCTTCAAAACTAGACACTCTGCAGGCCTATAAGCTTGGCTGGGGGCAGAGAAGCAGAGTCTGAGCAGCTACAGGAAGGATGGAGGGGTTCAGACAAGGTTTTCCAAGTCCGTGCCTAAATCTCACTTTCACAGCGAAATAAGCCCAGTTTGGCCCTGTTCACTTTTGCTTAGCAGAGTCTGTATCTTCAAAACTAGACACTCTGCAGGCCTATATCAGCCCAATATCAATATCAGCCCAATATCAATATCAGCCCAATATCAGCATCAGCCCAATATCAGCATCAGCCCAATATCAGCATCAGCCCAATATCAGCATCAGCCCAATATCAGCATCAGCCCAATATCAGCATCAGCCCAATATCAGCATCAGCCCAATATCAGCATCAGCCCAATATCAGCATCAGCCCAATATCAGCATCAGCCCAATATCAGCATCAGCCCAATATCAGCATCAGCCCAATATCAGCATCAGCCCAATATCAGCATCAGCCCAATATCAGCATCAGCCCAATATCAGCATCAGCCCAATATCAGCATCAGCCCAATATCAGCATCAGCCCAATATCAGCATCAGCCCAATATCAGCATCAGCCCAATATCAGCATCAGCCCAATATCAGCATCAGCCCAATATCAGCATCAGCCCAATATCAGCATCAGCCCAATATCAGCATCAGCCCAATATCAGCATCAGCCCAATATCAGCATCAGCCCAATATCAGCATCAGCCCAATATCAGCATCAGCCCAATATCAGCATCAGCCCAATATCAGCATCAGCCCAATATCAGCATCAGCCCAATATCAGCATCAGCCCAATATCAGCATCAGCCCAATATCAGCATCAGCCCAATATCAGCATCAGCCCAATATCAGCATCAGCCCAATATCAGCATCAGCCCAATATCAGCATCAGCCCAATATCAGCATCAGCCCAATATCAGCATCAGCCCAATATCAGCATCAGCCCAATATCAGCATCAGCCCAATATCAGCATCAGCCCAATATCAGCATCAGCCCAATATCAGCATCAGCCCAATATCAGCATCAGCCCAATATCAGCATCAGCCCAATATCAGCATCAGCCCAATATCAGCATCAGCCCAATATCAGCATCAGCCCAATATCAGCATCAGCCCAATATCAGCATCAGCCCAATATCAGCATCAGCCCAATATCAGCATCAGCCCAATATCAGCATCAGCCCAATATCAGCATCAGCCCAATATCAGCATCAGCCCAATATCAGCATCAGCCCAATATCAGCATCAGCCCAATATCAGCATCAGCCCAATATCAGCATCAGCCCAATATCAGCATCAGCCCAATATCAGCATCAGCCCAATATCAGCATCAGCCCAATATCAGCATCAGCCCAATATCAGCATCAGCTGATATTATATCATATTGGGCTGCTTCTCTGCCCCCAGCCAAGCTTATAGGCCTGCAGAGTGTCTAGGGCTGATGCTGATATTGGGCTGATGCTGATATTGGGCTGATGCTGATATTGGGCTGATGCTGATATTGGGCTGATGCTGATATTGGGCTGATGCTGATATTGGGCTGATGCTGATATTGGGCTGATGCTGATATTGGGCTGATGCTGATATTGGGCTGATGCTGATATTGGGCTGATGCTGATATTGGGCTGATGCTGATATTGGGCTGATGCTGATATTGGGCTGATGCTGATATTGGGCTGATGCTGATATTGGGCTGATGCTGATATTGGGCTGATGCTGATATTGGGCTGATGCTGATATTGGGCTGATGCTGATATTGGGCTGATGCTGATATTGGGCTGATGCTGATATTGGGCTGATGCTGATATTGGGCTGATGCTGATATTGGGCTGATGCTGATATTGGGCTGATGCTGATATTGGGCTGATGCTGATATTGGGCTGATGCTGATATTGGGCTGATGCTGATATTGGGCTGATGCTGATATTGGGCTGATGCTGATATTGGGCTGATGCTGATATTGGGCTGATGCTGATATTGGGCTGATGCTGATATTGGGCTGATGCTGATATTGGGCTGATGCTGATATTGGGCTGATGCTGATATTGGGCTGATGCTGATATTGGGCTGATGCTGATATTGGGCTGATGCTGATATTGGGCTGATGCTGATATTGGGCTGATGCTGATATTGGGCTGATGCTGATATTGGGCTGATGCTGATATTGGGCTGATGCTGATATTGGGCTGATGCTGATATTGGGCTGATGCTGATATTGGGCTGATGCTGATATTGGGCTGATGCTGATATTGGGCTGATGCTGATATTGGGCTGATGCTGATATTGGGCTGATGCTGATATTGGGCTGATGCTGATATTGGGCTGATGCTGATATTGGGCTGATGCTGATATTGGGCTGATGCTGATATTGGGCTGATGCTGATATTGGGCTGATGCTGATATTGGGCTGATGCTGATATTGGGCTGATGCTGATATTGGGCTGATGCTGATATTGGGCTGATGCTGATATTGGGCTGATGCTGATATTGGGCTGATGCTGATATTGGGCTGATGCTGATATTGGGCTGATGCTGATATTGGGCTGATGCTGATATTGGGCTGATGCTGATATTGGGCTGATGCTGATATTGGGCTGATGCTGATATTGGGCTGATGCTGATATTGGGCTGATGCTGATATTGGGCTGATGCTGATATTGGGCTGATGCTGATATTGGGCTGATGCTGATATTGGGCTGATGCTGATATTGGGCTGATGCTGATATTGGGCTGATGCTGATATTGGGCTGATGCTGATATTGGGCTGATGCTGATATTGGGCTGATGCTGATATTGGGCTGATGCTGATATTGGGCTGATGCTGATATTGGGCTGATATTGATATTGGGCTGATATTGATATTGGGCTGATATAGGCCTGCAGAGTGTCTAGTTTTGAAGATACAGACTCTGCTAAGCAAAAGTGAACAGGGCCAAACTGGGCTTATTTCGCTGTGAAAGTGAGATTTAGGCACGGACTTGGAAAACCTTGTCTGAACCCCTCCATCCTTCCTGTAGCTGCTCAGACTCTGCTTCTCTGCCCCCAGCCAAGCTTATAGGCCTGCAGAGTGTCTAGTTTTGAAGATACAGACTCTGCTAAGCAAAAGTGAACAGGGCCAAACTGGGCTTATTTCGCTGTGAAAGTGACATTTAGGCACGGAGTTGGAAAACCTTGTCTGAACCCCTCCATCCTTCCTGTAGCTGCTCAGACTCTGCTTCTCTGCCCCCAGCCAAGCTTATAGGCCTGCAGAGTGTCTAGTTTTGAAGATACAGACTCTGCTAAGCAAAAGTGAACAGGGCCAAACTGGGCTTATTTCGCTGTGAAAGTGACATTTAGGCACGGAGTTGGAAAACCTTGTCTGAACCCCTCCATCCTTCCTGTAGCTGCTCAGACTCTGCTTCTCTGCCCCCAGCCAAGCTTATAGGCCTGCAGAGTGTCTAGTTTTGAAGATACAGACTCTGCTAAGCAAAAGTGAACAGGGCCAAACTGGGCTTATTTCGCTGTGAAAGTGACATTTAGGCACGGAGTTGGAAAACCTTGTCTGAACCCCTCCATCCTTCCTGTAGCTGCTCAGACTCTGCTTCTCTGCCCCCAGCCAAGCTTATAGGCCTGCAGAGTGTCTAGTTTTGAAGATACAGACTCTGCTAAGCAAAAGTGAACAGGGCCAAACTGGGCTTATTTCGCTGTGAAAGTGACATTTAGGCACGGAGTTGGAAAACCTTGTCTGAACCCCTCCATCCTTCCTGTAGCTGCTCAGACTCTGCTTCTCTGCCCCCAGCCAAGCTTATAGGCCTGCAGAGTGTCTAGTTTTGAAGATACAGACTCTGCTAAGCAAAAGTGAACAGGGCCAAACTGGGCTTATTTCGCTGTGAAAGTGACATTTAGGCACGGAGTTGGAAAACCTTGTCTGAACCCCTCCATCCTTCCTGTAGCTGCTCAGACTCTGCTTCTCTGCCCCCAGCCAAGCTTATAGGCCTGCAGAGTGTCTAGTTTTGAAGATACAGACTCTGCTAAGCAAAAGTGAACAGGGCCAAACTGGGCTTATTTCGCTGTGAAAGTGACATTTAGGCACGGAGTTGGAAAACCTTGTCTGAACCCCTCCATCCTTCCTGTAGCTGCTCAGACTCTGCTTCTCTGCCCCCAGCCAAGCTTATAGGCCTGCAGAGTGTCTAGTTTTGAAGATACAGACTCTGCTAAGCAAAAGTGAACAGGGCCAAACTGGGCTTATTTCGCTGTGAAAGTGACATTTAGGCACGGAGTTGGAAAACCTTGTCTGAACCCCTCCATCCTTCCTGTAGCTGCTCAGACTCTGCTTCTCTGCCCCCAGCCAAGCTTATAGGCCTGCAGAGTGTCTAGTTTTGAAGATACAGACTCTGCTAAGCAAAAGTGAACAGGGCCAAACTGGGCTTATTTCGCTGTGAAAGTGACATTTAGGCACGGAGTTGGAAAACCTTGTCTGAACCCCTCCATCCTTCCTGTAGCTGCTCAGACTCTGCTTCTCTGCCCCCAGCCAAGCTTATAGGCCTGCAGAGTGTCTAGTTTTGAAGATACAGACTCTGCTAAGCAAAAGTGAACAGGGCCAAACTGGGCTTATTTCGCTGTGAAAGTGACATTTAGGCACGGAGTTGGAAAAGCTTGTCTGAACCCCTCCATCCTTCCTGTAGCTGCTCAGACTCTGCTTCTCTGCCCCCAGCCAAGCTTATAGGCCTGCAGAGTGTCTAGTTTTGAAGATACAGACTCTGCTAAGCAAAAGTGAACAGGGCCAAACTGGGCTTATTTCGCTGTGAAAGTGACATTTAGGCACGGAGTTGGAAAACCTTGTCTGAACCCCTCCATCCTTCCTGTAGCTGCTCAGACTCTGCTTCTCTGCCCCCAGCCAAGCTTATAGGCCTGCAGAGTGTCTAGTTTTGAAGATACAGACTCTGCTAAGCAAAAGTGAACAGGGCCAAACTGGGCTTATTTCGCTGTGAAAGTGACATTTAGGCACGGAGTTGGAAAACCTTGTCTGAACCCCTCCATCCTTCCTGTAGCTGCTCAGACTCTGCTTCTCTGCCCCCAGCCAAGCTTATAGGCCTGCAGAGTGTCTAGTTTTGAAGATACAGACTCTGCTAAGCAAAAGTGAACAGGGCCAAACTGGGCTTATTTCGCTGTGAAAGTGACATTTAGGCACGGAGTTGGAAAACCTTGTCTGAACCCCTCCATCCTTCCTGTAGCTGCTCAGACTCTGCTTCTCTGCCCCCAGCCAAGCTTATAGGCCTGCAGAGTGTCTAGTTTTGAAGATACAGACTCTGCTAAGCAAAAGTGAACAGGGCCAAACTGGGCTTATTTCGCTGTGAAAGTGACATCGAAATTTCACAGCGAAATAAGCCCAGTTTGGCCCTGTTCACTTTTGCTTAGCAGAGTCTGTATCTTCAAAACTAGACACTCTGCAGGCCTATAAGCTTGGCTGGGGGCAGAGAAGCAGAGTCTGAGCAGCTACAGGAAGGATGGAGGGGTTCAGACAAGGTTTTCCAACTCCGTGCCTAAATGTCACTTTCACAGCGAAATAAGCCCAGTTTGGCCCTGTTCACTTTTGCTTAGCAGAGTCTGTATCTTCAAAACTAGACACTCTGCAGGCCTATAAGCTTGGCTGGGGGCAGAGAAGCAGAGTCTGAGCAGCTACAGGAAGGATGGAGGGGTTCAGACAAGGTTTTCCAACTCCGTGCCTAAATGTCACTTTCACAGCGAAATAAGCCCAGTTTGGCCCTGTTCACTTTTGCTTAGCAGAGTCTGTATCTTCAAAACTAGACACTCTGCAGGCCTATAAGCTTGGCTGGGGGCAGAGAAGCAGAGTCTGAGCAGCTACAGGAAGGATGGAGGGGTTCAGACAAGGTTTTCCAACTCCGTGCCTAAATGTCACTTTCACAGCGAAATAAGCCCAGTTTGGCCCTGTTCACTTTTGCTTAGCAGAGTCTGTATCTTCAAAACTAGACACTCTGCAGGCCTATAAGCTTGGCTGGGGGCAGAGAAGCAGAGTCTGAGCAGCTACAGGAAGGATGGAGGGGTTCAGACAAGGTTTTCCAACTCCGTGCCTAAATGTCACTTTCACAGCGAAATAAGCCCAGTTTGGCCCTGTTCACTTTTGCTTAGCAGAGTCTGTATCTTCAAAACTAGACACTCTGCAGGCCTATAAGCTTGGCTGGGGGCAGAGAAGCAGAGTCTGAGCAGCTACAGGAAGGATGGAGGGGTTCAGACAAGGTTTTCCAACTCCGTGCCTAAATGTCACTTTCACAGCGAAATAAGCCCAGTTTGGCCCTGTTCACTTTTGCTTAGCAGAGTCTGTATCTTCAAAACTAGACACTCTGCAGGCCTATAAGCTTGGCTGGGGGCAGAGAAGCAGAGTCTGAGCAGCTACAGGAAGGATGGAGGGGTTCAGACAAGGTTTTCCAACTCCGTGCCTAAATGTCACTTTCACAGCGAAATAAGCCCAGTTTGGCCAAAACTAGACACTCTGCAGGCCTATAAGCTTGGCTGGGGGCAGAGAAGCAGAGTCTGAGCAGCTACAGGAAGGATGGAGGGGTTCAGACAAGGTTTTCCAACTCCGTGCCTAAATGTCACTTTCACAGCGAAATAAGCCCAGTTTGGCCCTGTTCACTTTTGCTTAGCAGAGTCTGTATCTTCAAAACTAGACACTCTGCAGGCCTATAAGCTTGGCTGGGGGCAGAGAAGCAGAGTCTGAGCAGCTACAGGAAGGATGGAGGGGTTCAGACAAGGTTTTCCAACTCCGTGCCTAAATGTCACTTTCACAGCGAAATAAGCCCAGTTTGGCCCTGTTCACTTTTGCTTAGCAGAGTCTGTATCTTCAAAACTAGACACTCTGCAGGCCTATAAGCTTGGCTGGGGGCAGAGAAGCAGAGTCTGAGCAGCTACAGGAAGGATGGAGGGGTTCAGACAAGGTTTTCCAACTCCGTGCCTAAATGTCACTTTCACAGCGAAATAAGCCCAGTTTGGCCCTGTTCACTTTTGCTTAGCAGAGTCTGTATCTTCAAAACTAGACACTCTGCAGGCCTATAAGCTTGGCTGGGGGCAGAGAAGCAGAGTCTGAGCAGCTACAGGAAGGATGGAGGGGTTCAGACAAGGTTTTCCAACTCCGTGCCTAAATGTCACTTTCACAGCGAAATAAGCCCAGTTTGGCCTTGTTCACTTTTGCTTAGCAGAGTCTGTATCTTCAAAACTAGACACTCTGCAGGCCTATAAGCTTGGCTGGGGGCAGAGAAGCAGAGTCTGAGCAGCTACAGGAAGGATGGAGGGGTTCAGACAAGGTTTTCCAACTCCGTGCCTAAATGTCACTTTCACAGCGAAATAAGCCCAGTTTGGCCCTGTTCACTTTTGCTTAGCAGAGTCTGTATCTTCAAAACTAGACACTCTGCAGGCCTATAAGCTTGGCTGGGGGCAGAGAAGCAGAGTCTGAGCAGCTACAGGAAGGATGGAGGGGTTCAGACAAGGTTTTCCAACTCCGTGCCTAAATGTCACTTTCACAGCGAAATAAGCCCAGTTTGGCCCTGTTCACTTTTGCTTAGCAGAGTCTGTATCTTCAAAACTAGACACTCTGCAGGCCTATAAGCTTGGCTGGGGGCAGAGAAGCAGAGTCTGAGCAGCTACAGGAAGGATGGAGGGGTTCAGACAAGGTTTTCCAACTCCGTGCCTAAATGTCACTTTCACAGCGAAATAAGCCCAGTTTGGCCCTGTTCACTTTTGCTTAGCAGAGTCTGTATCTTCAAAACTAGACACTCTGCAGGCCTATAAGCTTGGCTGGGGGCAGAGAAGCAGAGTCTGAGCAGCTACAGGAAGGATGGAGGGGTTCAGACAAGGTTTTCCAACTCCGTGCCTAAATGTCACTTTCACAGCGAAATAAGCCCAGTTTGGCCCTGTTCACTTTTGCTTAGCAGAGTCTGTATCTTCAAAACTAGACACTCTGCAGGCCTATAAGCTTGGCTGGGGGCAGAGAAGCAGAGTCTGAGCAGCTACAGGAAGGATGGAGGGGTTCAGACAAGGTTTTCCAACTCCGTGCCTAAATGTCACTTTCACAGCGAAATAAGCCCAGTTTGGCCCTGTTCACTTTTGCTTAGCAGAGTCTGTATCTTCAAAACTAGACACTCTGCAGGCCTATAAGCTTGGCTGGGGGCAGAGAAGCAGAGTCTGAGCAGCTACAGGAAGGATGGAGGGGTTCAGACAAGGTTTTCCAACTCCGTGCCTAAATGTCACTTTCACAGCGAAATAAGCCCAGTTTGGCCCTGTTCACTTTTGCTTAGCAGAGTCTGTATCTTCAAAACTAGACACTCTGCAGGCCTATAAGCTTGGCTGGGGGCAGAGAAGCAGAGTCTGAGCAGCTACAGGAAGGATGGAGGGGTTCAGACAAGGTTTTCCAACTCCGTGCCTAAATGTCACTTTCACAGCGAAATAAGCCCAGTTTGGCCCTGTTCACTTTTGCTTAGCAGAGTCTGTATCTTCAAAACTAGACACTCTGCAGGCCTATAAGCTTGGCTGGGGGCAGAGAAGCAGAGTCTGAGCAGCTACAGGAAGGATGGAGGGGTTCAGACAAGGTTTTCCAACTCCGTGCCTAAATGTCACTTTCACAGCGAAATAAGCCCAGTTTGGCCCTGTTCACTTTTGCTTAGCAGAGTCTGTATCTTCAAAACTAGACACTCTGCAGGCCTATAAGCCTGGCTGGGGGCAGAGAAGCAGAGTCTGAGCAGCTACAGGAAGGATGGAGGGGTTCAGACAAGGTTTTCCAACTCCGTGCCTAAATGTCACTTTCACAGCGAAATAAGCCCAGTTTGGCCCTGTTCACTTTTGCTTAGCAGAGTCTGTATCTTCAAAACTAGACACTCTGCAGGCCTATAAGCTTGGCTGGGGGCAGAGAAGCAGAGTCTGAGCAGCTACAGGAAGGATGGAGGGGTTCAGACAAGGTTTTCCAACTCCGTGCCTAAATGTCACTTTCACAGCGAAATAAGCCCAGTTTGGCCCTGTTCACTTTTGCTTAGCAGAGTCTGTATCTTCAAAACTAGACACTCTGCAGGCCTATAAGCTTGGCTGGGGGCAGAGAAGCAGAGTCTGAGCAGCTACAGGAAGGATGGAGGGGTTCAGACAAGGTTTTCCAACTCCGTGCCTAAATGTCACTTTCACAGCGAAATAAGCCCAGTTTGGCCCTGTTCACTTTTGCTTAGCAGAGTCTGTATCTTCAAAACTAGACACTCTGCAGGCCTATAAGCTTGGCTGGGGGCAGAGAAGCAGAGTCTGAGCAGCTACAGGAAGGATGGAGGGGTTCAGACAAGGTTTTCCAACTCCGTGCCTAAATGTCACTTTCACAGCGAAATAAGCCCAGTTTGGCCCTGTTCACTTTTGCTTAGCAGAGTCTGTATCTTCAAAACTAGACACTCTGCAGGCCTATAAGCTTGGCTGGGGGCAGAGAAGCAGAGTCTGAGCAGCTACAGGAAGGATGGAGGGGTTCAGACAAGGTTTTCCAAGTCCGTGCCTAAATGTCACTTTCACAGCGAAATAAGCCCAGTTTGGCCCTGTTCACTTTTGCTTAGCAGAGTCTGTATCTTCAAAACTAGACACTCTGCAGGCCTATATCAGCCCAATATCAATATCAGCCCAATATCAATATCAGCCCAATATCAGCATCAGCCCAATATCAGCATCAGCCCAATATCAGCATCAGCCCAATATCAGCATCAGCCCAATATCAGCATCAGCCCAATATCAGCATCAGCCCAATATCAGCATCAGCCCAATATCAGCATCAGCCCAATATCAGCATCAGCCCAATATCAGCATCAGCCCAATATCAGCATCAGCCCAATATCAGCATCAGCCCAATATCAGCATCAGCCCAATATCAGCATCAGCCCAATATCAGCATCAGCCCAATATCAGCATCAGCCCAATATCAGCATCAGCCCAATATCAGCATCAGCCCAATATCAGCATCAGCCCAATATCAGCATCAGCCCAATATCAGCATCAGCCCAATATCAGCATCAGCCCAATATCAGCATCAGCCCAATATCAGCATCAGCCCAATATCAGCATCAGCCCAATATCAGCATCAGCCCAATATCAGCATCAGCCCAATATCAGCATCAGCCCAATATCAGCATCAGCCCAATATCAGCATCAGCCCAATATCAGCATCAGCCCAATATCAGCATCAGCCCAATATCAGCATCAGCCCAATATCAGCATCAGCCCAATATCAGCATCAGCCCAATATCAGCATCAGCCCAATATCAGCATCAGCTGATATTATATCATATTGGGCTGCTTCTCTGCCCCCAGCCAAGCTTATAGGCCTGCAGAGTGTCTAGGGCTGATGCTGATATTGGGCTGATGCTGATATTGGGCTGATGCTGATATTGGGCTGATGCTGATATTGGGCTGATGCTGATATTGGGCTGATGCTGATATTGGGCTGATGCTGATATTGGGCTGATGCTGATATTGGGCTGATGCTGATATTGGGCTGATGCTGATATTGGGCTGATGCTGATATTGGGCTGATGCTGATATTGGGCTGATGCTGATATTGGGCTGATGCTGATATTGGGCTGATGCTGATATTGGGCTGATGCTGATATTGGGCTGATGCTGATATTGGGCTGATGCTGATATTGGGCTGATGCTGATATTGGGCTGATGCTGATATTGGGCTGATGCTGATATTGGGCTGATGCTGATATTGGGCTGATGCTGATATTGGGCTGATGCTGATATTGGGCTGATGCTGATATTGGGCTGATGCTGATATTGGGCTGATGCTGATATTGGGCTGATGCTGATATTGGGCTGATGCTGATATTGGGCTGATGCTGATATTGGGCTGATGCTGATATTGGGCTGATGCTGATATTGGGCTGATGCTGATATTGGGCTGATGCTGATATTGGGCTGATGCTGATATTGGGCTGATGCTGATATTGGGCTGATGCTGATATTGGGCTGATGCTGATATTGGGCTGATGCTGATATTGGGCTGATGCTGATATTGGGCTGATGCTGATATTGGGCTGATGCTGATATTGGGCTGATGCTGATATTGGGCTGATGCTGATATTGGGCTGATGCTGATATTGGGCTGATGCTGATATTGGGCTGATGCTGATATTGGGCTGATGCTGATATTGGGCTGATGCTGATATTGGGCTGATGCTGATATTGGGCTGATGCTGATATTGGGCTGATGCTGATATTGGGCTGATGCTGATATTGGGCTGATGCTGATATTGGGCTGATGCTGATATTGGGCTGATGCTGATATTGGGCTGATGCTGATATTGGGCTGATGCTGATATTGGGCTGATGCTGATATTGGGCTGATGCTGATATTGGGCTGATGCTGATATTGGGCTGATGCTGATATTGGGCTGATGCTGATATTGGGCTGATGCTGATATTGGGCTGATGCTGATATTGGGCTGATGCTGATATTGGGCTGATGCTGATATTGGGCTGATGCTGATATTGGGCTGATGCTGATATTGGGCTGATGCTGATATTGGGCTGATGCTGATATTGGGCTGATGCTGATATTGGGCTGATGCTGATATTGGGCTGATGCTGATATTGGGCTGATATTGATATTGGGCTGATATTGATATTGGGCTGATATAGGCCTGCAGAGTGTCTAGTTTTGAAGATACAGACTCTGCTAAGCAAAAGTGAACAGGGCCAAACTGGGCTTATTTCGCTGTGAAAGTGACATTTAGGCACGGACTTGGAAAACCTTGTCTGAACCCCTCCATCCTTCCTGTAGCTGCTCAGACTCTGCTTCTCTGCCCCCAGCCAAGCTTATAGGCCTGCAGAGTGTCTAGTTTTGAAGATACAGACTCTGCTAAGCAAAAGTGAACAGGGCCAAACTGGGCTTATTTCGCTGTGAAAGTGACATTTAGGCACGGAGTTGGAAAACCTTGTCTGAACCCCTCCATCCTTCCTGTAGCTGCTCAGACTCTGCTTCTCTGCCCCCAGCCAAGCTTATAGGCCTGCAGAGTGTCTAGTTTTGAAGATACAGACTCTGCTAAGCAAAAGTGAACAGGGCCAAACTGGGCTTATTTCGCTGTGAAAGTGACATTTAGGCACGGAGTTGGAAAACCTTGTCTGAACCCCTCCATCCTTCCTGTAGCTGCTCAGACTCTGCTTCTCTGCCCCAGCCAAGCTTATAGGCCTGCAGAGTGTCTAGTTTTGAAGATACAGACTCTGCTAAGCAAAAGTGAACAGGGCCAAACTGGGCTTATTTCGCTGTGAAAGTGACATTTAGGCACGGAGTTGGAAAACCTTGTCTGAACCCCTCCATCCTTCCTGTAGCTGCTCAGACTCTGCTTCTCTGCCCCCAGCCAAGCTTATAGGCCTGCAGAGTGTCTAGTTTTGAAGATACAGACTCTGCTAAGCAAAAGTGAACAGGGCCAAACTGGGCTTATTTCGCTGTGAAAGTGACATTTAGGCACGGAGTTGGAAAACCTTGTCTGAACCCCTCCATCCTTCCTGTAGCTGCTCAGACTCTGCTTCTCTGCCCCCAGCCAAGCTTATAGGCCTGCAGAGTGTCTAGTTTTGAAGATACAGACTCTGCTAAGCAAAAGTGAACAGGGCCAAACTGGGCTTATTTCGCTGTGAAAGTGACATTTAGGCACGGAGTTGGAAAACCTTGTCTGAACCCCTCCATCCTTCCTGTAGCTGCTCAGACTCTGCTTCTCTGCCCCCAGCCAAGCTTATAGGCCTGCAGAGTGTCTAGTTTTGAAGATACAGACTCTGCTAAGCAAAAGTGAACAGGGCCAAACTGGGCTTATTTCGCTGTGAAATTTCGATGTCACTTTCACAGCGAAATAAGCCCAGTTTGGCCCTGTTCACTTTTGCTTAGCAGAGTCTGTATCTTCAAAACTAGACACTCTGCAGGCCTATAAGCTTGGCTGGGGGCAGAGAAGCAGAGTCTGAGCAGCTACAGGAAGGATGGAGGGGTTCAGACAAGGTTTTCCAACTCCGTGCCTAATGTCACTTTCACAGCGAAATAAGCCCAGTTTGGCCCTGTTCACTTTTGCTTAGCAGAGTCTGTATCTTCAAAACTAGACACTCTGCAGGCCTATAAGCTTGGCTGGGGGCAGAGAAGCAGAGTCTGAGCAGCTACAGGAAGGATGGAGGGGTTCAGACAAGGTTTCCAACTCCGTGCCTAAATGTCACTTTCACAGCGAAATAAGCCCAGTTTGGCCCTGTTCACTTTTGCTTAGCAGAGTCTGTATCTTCAAAACTAGACACTCTGCAGGCCTATAAGCTTGGCTGGGGGCAGAGAAGCAGAGTCTGAGCAGCTACAGGAAGGATGGAGGGGTTCAGACAAGGTTTTCCAACTCCGTGCCTAAATGTCACTTTCACAGCGAAATAAGCCCAGTTTGGCCCTGTTCACTTTTGCTTAGCAGAGTCTGTATCTTCAAAACTAGACACTCTGCAGGCCTATAAGCTTGGCTGGGGGCAGAGAAGCAGAGTCTGAGCAGCTACAGGAAGGATGGAGGGGTTCAGACAAGGTTTTCCAACTCCGTGCCTAAATGTCACTTTCACAGCGAAATAAGCCCAGTTTGGCCCTGTTCACTTTTGCTTAGCAGAGTCTGTATCTTCAAAACTAGACACTCTGCAGGCCTATAAGCTTGGCTGGGGGCAGAGAAGCAGAGTCTGAGCAGCTACAGGAAGGATGGAGGGGTTCAGACAAGGTTTTCCAACTCCGTGCCTAAATGTCACTTTCACAGCGAAAT
>NW_027638076.1:0-13556 GCF_951216825.1 Electrona antarctica | reverse complement strand
AGGAAGCATGAGGTCAGTCCGCTGCCCGCCCAGGTTGGCAGAGGAAGTGTAGCGCCCAGGATTACATTAGATAATTGACACTGGGTGAAAAAATGGGTTACAAAATTGTGGGATAAAGCGTTTAAAATAAAATAGACTGCGCGTGTACACTACAGTATGTTATTCTGAAGCCAACCGTCTGCCTATCGTGGGTGGAAGAGACATGCGCCCGCTTGCAGCCATGTCTAAATCATGTATCTAACTATCCTACCAACAGAATTATAATACATGGTAATAACCTGTCCTATTCCATCATGTAGCTAACTATCCTATTAATTAACCAGTGTTGTTTTTGGCAGCAAATTTAGATTTTAGTTTTAGTCATAGTCTCTTGAATAGTTTTAATTTAAGTTTTAGTCACATTTTTGTCACCTGGAATGTTTTAGTGTTTAGTCTAGTTTTAGTCGACTAAATATCGTAAGATTTTAGTCGACTAAATCTACAGTTGATTTAGTCGGCTAAATGTGTTTTGGCGGGCCTTGATGCCGTCGTAATGACTGAAAATAGCCAATCTACAAGTTCACAACACGACGCATTGTGAACTTGTAGATCGTCTATTTTCAGCATGCAACCAAGTGTAAATTGACTTATACTAGATATCGTGTCCACTAGTCCCTGCCTAACATTTTAGTCTAGTTTGTATTTGTTGACGAAATTTCGTCAGTGAAAAAAGGTAGTCGACGAACATTTTTCGTCTTAGATTTAGTCGACGAAATCAACACTGCTACCAACAGAATTATAATACAGGTAATAACCTGTCCTATTTCATCCACCACGGCTTGTAAATCTGGACTTGCTGATGCGAGCCGTCGGCTTCTCGGCGTGGGAACCTGCTCGCTTAAGAGCCCCAAGGCCTTGCTGTTGGTGCACCTGCCTTAGCCTGCATGCTTTTCATAGTGTGTGTGTGTGTATGTGTGTGTGTGTGTGTGTGTGTGTGTGTGTGTACAGACAATGCAAAAATATACATTAACATCTCAGCATTTGCCTAACGCTCTCATCCAGAGTGCAGAGACGACCACAACAAGCTTACCCTCCTTTACTTGGTCGTCAACAAAATCACAAGCAACAAAGAGGGCAGGGATTTAGTACTGCAGAGACCAGAGGACAAATGTACTCTAGACTGTACACAGTATACGTTAAATTAATTTACATGTACACCTACCCATACTTTCCCCTGCATTGTATTGTATTGTAGCACTTTCCGTAGTACTTGCCCTATAGCCTCGACCTCCTACAGGCGTATGCAAAGGCTCAACTTATGTAACTTATACAGTAGTTTATGTAGACGTATAGCGTTTTATGTAAACATAGCACTGTATAGTATATATATGCATAGTTTCATTTTATAGATGTTCCATGTTCTTAGCTTACTGTACGTATGATTCATGATAACTACTTTGTATGTATGTGATGTATTGCCATGCTTTTTGTTCTTGCTTAATGTAAATCGCTCTGGATTAACCCATTTTGGGGCGGGAACCCCTTTTGGTGTTAGCATTATGTTATGTTTAGCTATTGAAAAATAGCAGATCTACAAGCTCGTAGCGCGCCACCGAGTGGCGCGCTACGAGCTTGTAGGTCTGCTATTTTTGAAAAATCGAAGAACGACTGACATAGAAACATAGCTTTTTCAGAAAACTGTCAGGATGTAGAAGACTTTTTTAGAATCTGATCACAGGTCAAAATATGCAGTGGCAGAGTCATGTATACCCAACATGCATGTCTTTAGGAGAATAGATAAATACGTTAAGGGAAAGTGAATGGTTTTAAACACATGGGATATCGAGTGCAAATTGAGGATATGGATATATAATGGGAGGCACATGCATTCACGTGCATTTACTGTACCTGTAGGGAAATGAGCCGACGCGGTGAAGTTAATATTCCTCACAGTGCTGTGCCTGTGATATAGATTTCCTTATTCCCCACGGGGTGGGTGGGTGGGTGGGTGTGTGTGTGTGTGTGTGTGTGTGTGTGTGTGTGTGTGTGTGTGTGTGTGTGTGTGTGTGTGTGTGTGTGTGTGTGTGTGTGTGTGTGTGTGTGTGTGTGTGTGTGTGTGTGTGTGTGTGTTATACATATGTGATACTGTACCGTCTTGTTTCGCTGAAGGCTTGTCATTGGGAAGGTGTGAGACGACATGGGGGGGCCAACCTTGTCCGTCCAGGCCCTGCCCATGGTCCCTGGGCTCCAGGCATCAATTATGAATATGCTGAGATGAATATACATGAGACAGTTTAATTTGAAGCAGAAGGAGAATGTTGTGCGTGCGTGTGTCTGTGTGTGTGTGTGTGCGTGTTGGGGGAAGGGGGGGTCTGTGTATACACAGTCAAATCCCCTGCGTTACCCTCTTGAGATCTCAATGAACAAACACAAGGCGAGAGCCGTGTTTGTTTGGGGGTTTTCGGTATAGTACGTCAAACTTGTTCACGTATATCCTGTTTGTGATATTTATGGACAGGACTTTTGAGACGCGGGTCGTGACGTCGCGGTGAGCTGAGGATCACATTAGTGCTTTTTTTTGCAGACGATGTGGTCCTTGATGGCATCTTATCTGTCTGTCTATCTATATACCACCCCCGGCACTCCACTGGAATAGTTTGCATCCGAGTGTGAAGTTGTTGGTGGATTGAGGAAGGATCAGCACGTCTAAATCCGAGGCCACGGCTCTCAGCGGGGGGAAAACCATAGACGGCTTAACTCCTAATAGGGAATGAGTCTTTACACCAAGGGGGGTTCAAGTATCTCGGGGTCTTCTTGTTCTAAGTGAAGGGAGAGAGGATGAAGCATGAGATGAGCTGGAAGATTGGAGCAGTGGGAGTCAGCGGAGCGCTATGTTTCGTATTAAGTTAGGCCTGACGTCGAATAAAAAAAAATGCCTTCTGAATGATGAAAAACCTCATGTTTCTGTATCTGTTTCTGCTCAATATTTCATGTCGAGGACCCCAAAAATTATATTTAATTGGCCACCGACCCCCATCTGAAAATATGTCGTTCCAGGGACGCCCCCCCGCAAGCAAAGATTTGAGTTAAAAAAGGTTTTGCTCTGAAATAATATATATTCAAATATATATTCACGATTTAAAAAAATAGCAGACCTACAGTACAAGACCTACAGTACATATATGATCATGACATTTGGGTCATGACCGAAAGGGCAAGATCGGATTCAAGCGACTGAAATGTTCTCACTTAGGTTTGGCTGGCATCTCCCGTATAGAGAGAAGCTCAGTCATCCGCGAGGGACTTGCTTTAAGCAACTAGTCGACTAGTAAATTCACTAGTCGACCTTGCTGGTACTAGTTGACTAGTTAAGAAGAAAAAAAAAGCCTTTTCCCCCGTCACCAATGTACACAGTTTTTAAATGTACAAATATCATTAAACCTCACTCACACCCTTTTTTTTTTTTTTTACATAGGTAGTTAAACAACTAGTCCAGGGGTTCTCAACGTTTTTGGCCGGGGACCCCCAGAAATGCTTTGGCCGTGTCTCGTGACCCCCGCCCCGCCCCCCTCCCCACCCCCAATACAAATTGACCGCTACAATAACCATAATAATAGTGAAAATACATCATGAACAAATACTGAAACCAGATATAATCATTAAGGAAAGTTTATGCATGTACTATGTGTACTATGTAAACTCTTCATTTCTCTTTTCCAGCCATTCAGTTGCAAAAAAATAATAATTATAATAATATATATATATATATATATATATATATAATATATATATATTTTTTTTTAAATAATTTGGGGACCCCCCAAAATTATTTGGTGACCCCCCCGGGGGGTCGTGACCCACGGGTTGAGAACCCCTGGACTAGTTTACTAGTCGACTAGTCGACTAGTAAACTAGGAAACTAGTCAACTAGTAAAAATCACTAGAAGTGACAGCCCTAACTCGGAGTAGTGCCACTGCTCCTTTTGCGTACAGAAAGGAGCCAGTTGAGGTTGTTTGTTTTGGGCATGGAGTTAATGTGCAAGCATGCTGTGTGTTGTGCTATAAACTAAAAGAATCAATCTGGCTGTGTGTTGTTGACGTCACCACCATGCAGTGCAGCCTCTGGTGAGTCTTGAGTCAGTGACTAAATTAAGGGTCTTGGCAGAGTGAGGAACTCTATCGTCTGCCGGCATTAATGGATGGCATGGATGGAGGCACAAATAGGTCAGTAGTGTACCATGCCAGGGCAGTGTTGTTTCTGGCAGCACATTTCTATTTTAGTTTTAGTCATAGTCTCTTGAATGGTTTCCATTTAGTTTTAGTAAAATTTTTGTCTAGTTTTAGTCGACTAAATATCATAAGATTTTAGTCGACTAAATATACAGTTGATTTAGTCAAACAAAATGTATTTTGGCGGGCCTTGGTGGCGCTGCGACGCGTTGTGAGCTTGTAGATCGTCTATTTTCAGCATGCAACCAAGTGTAAAATGACTTATACTGGATCTCTTGTCCGCTAGTCCCTTCCTAACATTTTAGTCTAGTTTTTATTTGTTGACGAAATCGTCACTATATTTAGTCTTAGTCTTAGTCATCATAGCTTAGTTTTCATGTAGTTTCCATTTAGTTTTCGTCAGTGAAAAAAGGTAGTCGACGAACATTTTTCGTTTTAGTCGACGAAAACAACACTGATGCCAGGTCCACCCTCTCTCTCTCTGTCCCGTGTGTGTGTGTGTGTGTGTGTGTGTGTGTGTGTGTGTGTGTGTGTGTGTGTGTGTGTGTGTGTGTGTGTGTGTGTGTGTGTGTGTGTGTGTGTGTGTGTGTGTGTGTGTGTGTGTGTGTGTGTGTGTGTGTGTGTGTGTGTGTGTGTGTGTGTGTGTGTGTGTGTGTGTGTGTGTCGTTTAGTTACTGTAATTCACTGCAGCTGTGAGTAAGTGATCCTGCTCACTATACTGTTCTCCTCTTGTCTGCATGCTCTGTTTCACTACATCCACTACTTTTATTTCTTTTGACCTTTAACTCATTCTCGTTTTCTTTGTTATGTTGTAATATAATTAAGCTCCTTCCTTTCTCATCTTTCGTGGAGGCACATTGCAAAAAATATAATCCAATCCGCTCAACCCCCCAAGACCTGGACAGAGTGATTCCTATTATTGTCACATCCCGGCGGCAACTCATAGGGGTTGCTATACCTCCTCCCTCTCCCGTTGGCAGCTTGTTCAAGACGCTGCCACTAGACCAACTGGGGGTGCATACTTAGTTTAGACTAGTCATTGGTTAGACATGGGTTAGGTTTAGGTGTGCTGCCCCGTGGGAGGTTAGGTTTAGACTGAGGGTTTGAGATAGGTTGTAGTTGTAGGACTAATGACTGGTCTAACCAATGACTAGTCTAAACCAAAAACTGTCTAAACTAAGTACTGCACCCGACTAACTCCTGACTCTAGCACTGACATGGTTTGCTCTATTATATCCCTGTCCTGTTGTCTTTCCAAGACTCTCGGAGAAGAGGTGGCATTTTAGAGCGATTGCTTAGCGACCTATAGCGATGAGTTTTATTTACAGAATTCTTGAGTCAGCCGGGAACGAGGTGTGCGTGCGTGCGTGCATGTGTTGGGGGAGTGTGTGTGTGTGTGTGTGTGTGTGTGTGTGTGTGTGGGGGGGGGGGGTCTGTGTTTACACAGTCAAATCCCCTGCGTTACCCTCTTGAGAGTTCAATGATGTGTGTGTGTCTGACTGTGTGTGACTGACTGTGTGTGTGTGACTGACTGTGTGTGACTGACTGTGTGTGTGTGACTGACTGTGTGTGTGTGTGTGTGACTGACTGTATGTGTGTGTGACTGACTGTATGTGTGTGTGTGTGACTGACTGTATGTGTGTGTGTGTGTGTGTGTGTGTGTGTGTGTGTGTGTCAGCTGGCTAACAAAGTGTGGTTAGATCACGGGACATAAACACATTTTGTCATGCCCAGTTGCCCACATGCAACAGCCTTTTTTTTTTATCTGCACATGGGAGCTGCAAAATAATATGTTCACTCACTCGTTCGTTCTCAAATCCAGAGTGTCAATTTAACTCTGAGATGCATGAAGATTAAGGTCAACGGTGACCCGAAACGTAATGTTGTACCGTGCAGACGGGCGTATTATTTAATTTTTTAATTAACTCTGAGACTGTTAATAATTGCCTCTTGAAGGTCAATTCTCCTAACTCTTTGATTTGAAACTCCCTCACGTCCCTCTGGTTTTGGTTACTGCTACATCTCTCCTCGGTGTCTCTCCCTCTCTGTCGTCACTCTCTCAACCTCTCACTTGATCTTCTACTCCTCATTTTCGCTCCTGTGGCGGCCTCTCTGATGCCCCCCACCTCTCTCTCGTTCCTTCTTTTTCTGTCTATCTCAATCGGGGGGGGGGAACCCCTCTCTGTGCTCTCCACTTTCCTCCCATTAGTTTCACTCTAGTTTCTCCCATAGAGTATATAAAAGGATAGAGACTGATCTGGCGCGAAGCTCCCCCCCCGCTATTCATGTCAGTGGAAGTTGCTCAGTGGTGTTTTGAAGCACCCGGAAGAGCCTTCCACTTCCGCCTTTTTTCGATTTGGGCACCAAAATGTGGTGCCCAAAATGCGGTGTGCAAACGCGCTCAACGTTAAAGCCCAGCTTCACGGGGTTTCCCAATCAAACTTCCACGGGTCCTCCTGCAGTCCCTCCTCTTACCACTAGGGCCCAGTGCTTCAACGTTGGAAAGCCTCACTGGCCCCTTGGTTTCTCCTCTCCCTCTTTCACATGTTTGTCCCTCTTCTTCACTCTTCCTCCAATGTTCACACCCAGTATGACTCTCTCTCTCTCTCTCTCTCTCTCTCTCTCTCTCTCTCCCTCCATCTGCTTCTTCTTTTGCACCACTCCCTTTCTCTGCTGTGGTGAGTTGCATGGCTCCCCCCCCCCCCGGCTCTGGAACAACAGCTGAGCGTGTGTGTGCTTTCCTGACGTGCCCTCTGGGGTCAGTAGAGTGGCTTAATGGAATTTGGGGACTTTGAATGAGAGCAGCTGTGCATTGCATGTTGCTGCCTGAAAACATGAGCGGCGTGGTCCGCGAGCCTCTGTGAGTGGGACAGCGAGGACACTGTGCTAGATCAGCACTAGCGCTATTCTGTGTGTGTGTGTGTGTGTGTGTTATTCTGTGTGTGTGTGTGTGTGTGTGTGTGTGTGTGTGTGTGCGTGTGTGCGTGTGCGTGTGTGCGTGTGCGTGCGTGCGTGCGTGCGCGCGCACGTCCCTACACAGTGTGTGTTTTGAGAGGGAAAGAAAACGTCAATTTTCTGTGTGAGTGTGTGTGTTTTTTTTTAGAATTAAAACATCAAATAAAGTGTGTGTGTGTGTGTGTGTGTGTGTGCACCATGCACATGCGTGCCCAGATTAATTATTAATTGCTTCAACACCGTTCCATCTCACTCCGCCGTGTTTTGTCACATACCAATTTTCCCCATTTGTCCTTAAAAGTCTCCCAACTTGACACTGATGACATTTCCCATTCTCCCTCCCCTCTCTCTCTCTCTCTCTCTCTCTCTCTATCTATCTATCTATCTATCTATCTATCCTATCTCTCTCTCCACTGCATCTTTCATGCAAGCTACTGTATAGCTCAATCACTCCCTGTTCTGCCACAGACTGTTGGGGAAATATTGGGGAAACTGTGTGAAATATACCCGAAAATATTGGCTTGACAGGCTCTTGCATATCCCAGGCGCTATGTATTCTATCAGAGACAGACAGCACACTGTACCTCAGGCATGTTGCCAAAATCCTCTCCGTTTTGGACATTCCACCAACTTACCACTCACTGTGAATATCTTCAGATCTTCAAATGGGGCTAGTACCTATTGATTGACACTAATTTACGTCCATACTCTCTCTCTCGCTCTCTGACCGCCGTCAATAATCCTCCCGTCAGGGCTGCGGTCTTTATCTGATCTGTGATCTACGCTGCTACTACTACTACTACTGCCCTACTTCCATGCTGGTAATGAGACCCTTATCAAACATTCAGTGGCAATCCAGTCTGCCTGTCTCCGCTGGCTCTTAAAGCCCTACAGTATCTTTCTCTCTCTCACATGCAAATTGCCTCTGATTGGCTTCTACAAATACGACTTAACTCGGCGCTCATACCGGCAAGCGACTTTGTTCGGTATAGCCTACGTCTCGCCAAGTCACTGTATAACCGATTTTGGGCGGGAACACCTTTTAGTGTTAGCATTATGTTATACTTTAGCTGTTGAAAAATAGCAGATCTACAAGCTCATAGCGCGCCACCGAGTGGCGCGCTACGAGCTTGTAGGTCTGCTATTTTTGAAAAATCGAACGACTGACATAGAAACATAGCTTTTTCAGAACACTGTCAGGATGTAGACGACATTTTTAGAATCTGATCTCAGGTCAGAATGGGATAATATCCCTGTCGCCTAATGCCTATAGATTGCCTGTCGCTGCAGCCAGCTTGTGGACAACATGACTTACGTATAGTTTTGAGGAAGTGGATTGCTGAATGGAAGCTCTGGATATGATCTGTGTCTGAAAACATTTTAAAGGCTAGAAAAGGCACAGGCAATTATGAGCTATTGTACAGTGCAAATGTCTGGAAGTCTCATGTGCTATAGCTGTGTGTCTGTCTGCTTATGAGCATGTACTGTATACTTGTTACTATTTATGTACGGTACATTGATGTCACGTATGTGACATTGATGTTGAGGAGTTTGAGGGAGAAATGCTTTACTCTGTAGTCACGCCTATTTTGATTTAGGCAGCATCTTTACCGCCATTATCTCTTAACTCACACATGCAGTGCCACCTGTTGGACAGAAAGTGTTGTGCAGGTGCCAGAGAAAAAGGACAAAAGAATACATAATCTTGCGCGCGTTCGATGGCACGTCGTGTGCATGTCGGATTAAAACAAATTCTAAAAAGAAAATCAATATTACATTTTATTTTTTAAACTTAATATTACGTCCTGGCACAGGACGGTTGTGCTGCCTAAAACGGATTGAAACGTTTTTGCACAGAATGTGTTTTAAGACCTGAGGCTGATTCTGGTGTTTTGGGGGAGAAGATGGTGGGGTTATAGTGTACATCCAGCCTATATGGGCTGATGATGCTCACTTGTGTTAGAAGAGATTTCACAGGTATAAAGTGATCCAAGGACTTATTGGAGAACACCGTGGCATTATGAGGTTTCTCCTAACATTTTATGTCAGTGCTTTATCCACTGACCCGCACAATATGGCAATGCACACAAAGGCTGGATTATCTAACGGAAATGTGCCCAGAAGTAAAAATAAGAAAAAAAAATACAAATCAACAATGTTGTCTTTTTAGGTCAGGCCGTGTGTACTGTGAGCATTTTGTGGATGTAGTAGTCTAGTCTTACACATGTTTGTGTTTGTGTGAAAGCCAAGTCAATTTGTGCTCCGCTAGAGTGGTTTGTGAGAGAGCCGAGGCAAATGGAGGAGGTATTTATTTATTTATCTATTTATTTATTCCCTGTGCTTTTTGAGGCAGAGGCTGCTTTAACTGCTTTGATAAGAAAACTCACTCTCTCGCTTCACAGAGCTATACACAGAGAATATCAATCCTTTAGCAGTGCTCTCATCCTCATACCGCGAGGATAACACCATGCATGGGAAACATGCACCAGATTCACATTCAGCTTTACAACTTTCTTTCTTTTTTTTTACTTTTTTTTTTTTTCAGTTTAGGCAACTTCACAGAATTAAAAGCATACATTTTTCTTACAACTGCTTTTTTTCTTTTTTTTTCACAACCTCGGCTGTTTCATACTTTCACAGAATATATATATATATATTATACACTCATACACACAAACAACTTCACATTCATTTACAAGTATTCACAATAAAACAAGGAAATAAAATACAAGTATTCACCATAGAACAAGGAAATAAAATACAAGTAGCGAGACAAAAACAACAGAGCGTCGACAACAATGGGAAGTGAACAATACTGAGAACAGACATGACTGGAGACAGAGGAAAGAGTATGAGCACATCAGAAGGTCTGGGGAGAAGTGTATTCAGACAACTTTATTTCTTGATTCCAAAACTGTAAATTCATCTTCAGTTTATACCCCAAATCCATTCCGTATATTCCTATTCCACACAGGCATGCGCACGGCAACGCACGTACGCACATACGTGCGGGGGACTAAAATACACTTGTAATGCTCGCTGGAAGGAGGGTGGTAGCCAGGCAGCAGCACTTGATCACATTTAGACCTGAGGACGATTCTATAAAAGTCGTCTAAACTAAATCATGACAGTTTTCTGAAAAACCCATGTTTCTATGTCAGTCGTTCTCAAACATTTTCATGTCAAGGACCCCCAAAAATTGGCCGCCGACCCCCATCTGAAAATATGTTGTTCCAGGGACCCCCCCAGAAGCAAAGATTTGAGTTAAAAACATTAGCTCTGAAAGAATATATATTCAAAGATTTGCACCACATTTTCACGATTTTTCAAAAAATAGCAGACCTACAAGCTCGTAGCGCGGCACTCGGTGCCGAGCTATGAGCTTGTAGATCTGCTATTTTTCAATATCTAAAGTGTAACACCAAAGCTTAAAACACCAAAAGGGGTTCCCTGCACCCTGAATGTGTTAATCACATTTTTCTCGGGTGTTCCACATTTTGTCACCCATAATGCAGAATGACATCATGGCTTCCCTCCCATCACCTCACCTCAGCATCACCCCCCCCCCCCCCCCCCCCCCCCCCCCTCCCTGGGGCCACAACATCAACGTCACCATGTGGTCGTGTGTTGACCAGAGTGCCAGCGCTGCAGCTGTACGAAGCACGCTGATGTAGTCGAATGAATGAGGCAATCTGTGGCTCGCGCCATGAACGTTGCTCGTTTTAGGCAAGCTGCACATGCAGTAGAATGTAGAGTGTTTGACTCAGGGAGTTTTTACTGTGTGAGTTTGAGCTGTCCAGTGGTGTGCACAGACATTTAGAGGGGCAGGTGCTCAAGTGGAAAAAAGGGCACTTTGTGCAGCGTGTGGAACCGGCCGGTTGCCTTCAGAGTGTGAGATTTATGGATTGTGGGGCCTAAATAATATATTAGAAGCTTTTTATCAATAATTGATCAATGTTACCATGGTCCACATACTGTACAGTGTAACTGTACAAAATAAGGGGGGAAAAAAAGGGCACATTGCCAAAAGGGCTCTAGCACCCCCTAGTGTCTATCTGTGCACGCCACTGGAGCTGTCCCATGTATACCAGATCCAGTTTGAGCTGCCCCATCATGTACTAGATCCAGTTTGAGCTGTCCCATGTATACCAGATCCAGTTTGAGCTGCCCCATCATGTACTAGATCCAGTTTGAGCTGTCCCATGTATACCAGATCCAGTTTGAGCTGTCCCATGTATACCAGATCCAGTTTGAGCTGCCCCATCATGTACTAGATCCAGTTTGAGCTGTCCCATGTATACCAGATCCAGTTTGAGCTGTCCCATGTATACCAGATCCAGTTTGAGCTGCCCCATGTATACCAGATCCAGTTTGAGCGGTCCCATGTATACCAGATCCAGTTTGAGCTGTCCCCATGTATACCAGATCCAGTTTGAGCTGCCCCATGTATACCAGATCCAGTTTGAGCTGCCCCATGTATACCAGATCCAGTTTGAGCTGTCCCATCATGTACCAGATCCAGTTTGAGCTGTCCCATGTATACCAGATCCAGTTTGAGCTGTCCCATCATGTACCAGATCCAGTTTGAGCTGTCCCATGTATACCAGATCCAGTTTGAGCTGTCCCATCATGTACCAGATCCAGTTTGAGCTGTCCCATGTATACCAGATCCAGTTTGAGCTGCCCCATGTATACCAGATCCAGTTTGAGCTGTCCCCATGTATACCAGATCCAGTTTGAGCTGCCCCATGTATACCAGATCCAGTTTGAGCTGCCCCATGTATACCAGATCCAGTTTGAGCTGTCCCCATGTATACCAGATCCAGTTTGAGCTGCCCCATGTATACCAGATCCAGTTTGAGCTGCCCCATGTATACCAGATCCAGCAGTGTTGATTTCGTCGACTAAAACTAAGACCAAAAATGTTCGTCGACTACCTTTTTCCACTGACGAAAACGAAATGGAAACTAAGCTATGATGAAATGACGACTAAAACTAAGACTAAATACTAAATACTAGACTAAAATGTTAGGAAGTGAATAGTGGTCAAGAGATCCACTATAAGTCATTTTTCAATTAGTTGCATGCTGAAAATAGCCGATCTACAAGTCTGTAGATCGGCTATTTTCAGCAAGTGAAAAAACAGCCATTATTACGGCACCAAGGCCCGCCAAAATACATGGAGTGGCAAAGTGATTGACAAAGTGAGCTTAAATGAAGCACAGCGTTAGTTTATACAGGGACACGTGAGTCGCAATTGCCTAAGTTGTAATCAGATGTCAGTCAGTTTCTATACTCGTTCACATCTCAGCTGATCATTACGTCGCTCATTTATACTCCAATCAGAGTGTTTTTTTTAAATACGGCTTTCTGCTTCACTACAGCTGCTTCTTCGATCACAGGCTCTGTTGTCAAAGCTTGCATCCTCCACCCCAGCCTCCACCTTTTGGTCTGGCATATAGGCTCAAATACTTTGGAAATATGTCTGCTGATTCAAATATTAATGTTGATGTATTGCTTACGTATTGCTCTAACGTGTAAACTGAATGTTGAACTGGAATTTGCGTGTGCATGGCTCCAAGTAAACTAGAATTCAATATTGATAAAGTAAACTAGAATTCAATGTTGACATATAGCTCTAATCTGATTCATGGCTTTAACGTTAAAATGCATTCAAGTTGTATGCTTCAAGTTTGCACGATTGTTAATAATAATAATAATAAAACTTTATTTGTATAGCACCTTTCATGACATGGGTGCTTTACAGAGCAATGGAGAAAAAAAGAAAGGCAAGGCATAAAACATTAAAATAATATATAGCAGTAATGCAATACAGTGAGGACATGAATAACAAGGAATGTAAAAGCAAGAGTGTAGAAGTAGGTCTTGAGCTGCGCTTTAAAAATGTCTACAGAGGCTGCCTGTCGAAGGTACAGTGGTAGTTTGTTCCACGCCGTCGGCCCGTAGAAGCAGAAAGCTGTTTCACCATGTATTTTAGTTGCCATTTTTAGGCACAGCGAGTAGGCCAGCAGTGGAAGACCTTAGGGGGCGGTTTGGGACATATTTAGGCAGGCAGTCATGTAGGTAGGAAGAAACAACCGGAAGCCAATGCAGTGAAGCTAAAACTGGGGTAATATGTTCTCTCATCTTAGTTTTAGTTAAAACTCTGGCTGCCGCATTTTAGAAAGTTGTAATCTGTCAGTTGTTTTCTTTGGCAGTCCAGAAAAAAGTGCATTGCAGTAATGAAGCCGAGAAAAAACAAAGGCGTGGATCAGCGTTTTTGCATCGTCCATTGACAAATAGGCTCTGATTCGTGCAATATTTCTAGGGTGAAAAAAGGCAATCTTAGTAACATGATTAATGTGTGAATTAAAATTCAATTCAGAATCAAT
>NW_027638077.1:0-1000 GCF_951216825.1 Electrona antarctica | reverse complement strand
GTTGGACGTAGCGCGTGGAAGGAACACGTTATTCCAACCAGTTCCTTTCCCCTCCATCAGGCGCCCCAGCTGGCCAGGGGGAGGCAGTTTAGAGACCAAGATTACTGCATGTTTTTTGTGAGGGTACCTACCCTAGGGGACACGGGGAGAACATGCAAACTCCACACAGAAAGGCCCTTTCGCCAACCCCGCCTCAGGTATGGGCACTGATGACACGGAGGAGGAAACACGCCGCCAGCACCACAGCGCCCCGAGCGGGAATCGAACCCAGGACCTTCTAGCTGTGAGGCGACAGCACTACCAACTGTGCCACCGTGACCCAAAAAAAGAAAGAAAAAAAAAGCCTTAGAGAGGCCCTTAGAGAGAGAGAGACAGAGAGAGAGAGGGTGAGAAAGAGAGAGAGAGAGAGAGAGAGAGAGAGGTGGAGAGAGAGAGAGAGAGAGAAGAGAGAGAGAGGAGAGAGGAGAGAGAGAGAGAGAGAGAGAGAGAGAGAGGTGGTGGTGGGGATACTTCAGTATAGACGAATCCAGAAACGGGTCTCATGGTCGCAGCTTATGTATTTCCTGTAGGCGGAACTCACAGTTAACAGTCTTCGTATATGAGTTTGCTTGAAATGTACTGTAATTCTGCAAACTGTTAATACATATTTAAATCAATCAATCAAACGTAGCTGCGGGCCTTGCGGGGTAACCCGCACGTCTTCTACTACATTGAATGGTAGAGTGACTGATGTTAGTCTGCTCAAACATTACTCCTTTACCTGCTTTTTACTAACACTAACATTGCAAAGATGCCCAGAACATCGGGATGAACCTGTGTTGTTTATGACTGCTCCAACAGTAGTGGCAACATTAAAAAAAAAAAAGAACGGAATGTCAAAATATCCACCGCGGGGTCTGAGACCAGAGCCATAGAGTAATGGTTGAGACAAAGCAGTGAAAGGTCCTGAAAGATACATAACGTCAGTCTTACCCAATACCCAAAACCACTGATATAGGCT